>NC_143052.1:221019621-221171136 GCF_052426305.1 Pelodiscus sinensis
ATTTAAAAAAAACCCTAACTTATAAAGCAAAGAACCTACAAATGTATCTCAGTAAATAGGAACAAAAAAAGTGTGTCATTACCTCTGTCATTTTTCTTTTTTTTCCCCCCCTGTGGGGTAAGAGCTTTTTATGGGTTTGCTGAGAGAAACATTCATATCTGGAGAGAGAGAGAGAGAGAGAGAGAGAGAGAGAGAGAGCAAGCGAGCGAGAGAGCGAGCGAGCGAGCGAGAGCGAGCGACAGCAACATATACAGCTCTGTCTGATACCTTGGAAATAGCCAGCCTGTGGGAGTTAGAGTAGGCATGCCATTCATTCTTCACCATATAAATGCCTTCTTAGAGCCTCATCTGAGCAGCAGTTTCACTTGGATCTTGAGACACAAGTCAGACTTGTTTTTCAAATAAGAGCTAATTTTTACACTCTGGTACGTTTTTTAAAACATGCTTGCTAATATATAGACATTGATATAAAGCCTAACCAAAACACAGAGTCAAACATCTGAGCAAAATCTTGCCTGTTAGAATTACACACCTATCAGGTACTCAAATTCCCCCACTCCTCCAAGAACTTAGTCTTTCAAAAACGATGGATACTAGATTTATTACTTTAAGGTCACACAAAAAGGGAATATTCTTATTCCCGAGTTAGCTAACTTTTCGCACAATCTTCTAAGTAGGGGGAGGTTTGCACAAACATGCACAGAGCTTTACTGAAGACACAGCCTACTACAGAAATTGAGATACTACCATTGCAATTGAGTTTTAACACTGTAGTAGCAAAACAGATAACACAGATCAAATACACGACTAACAAAAGAAATATTTTCCGGATATAAAACATGATCTTACGACCTGTTTATTGATGATCTATCAAAACTTAAACACATTTCAGAAGGACTTTGTCTACAGAAAGGAGGATGAGTGGAGACTTTTCATGACAAGGACACTTTTTCCACAGATTTTACACAGCACCAGAGATCTGGATACACGGTACATTTATTTTTAACAATAAAATGTTTCTTATTAAGCTTTACAACTTCTTTCCCTTGAACAGAGGCTTAAAGTTCCCTCACTGTAGTTCCCTAAGATGTTGCCAGTTGACTTTAGAAAGTATCACTCAAATAACTGAACAAAATGTTTCTTTTAAAGAAATCTGGGAAATGATCAAATACACAAAATCTTAAAAATACAAACCTTTTCATGTACTAGATATGACACATGTAGCGAAAACGTTAGCAATTTAGTATGGCAAAGTTGTAATGACAGAATGGTTAAGAGTTTTTGTAAAAGCAGAATGCAGACTACCGGACATCCCTGCTCCTGCACCCTCGGGGAATTTGCTGGACCCTGGCTGCCCCTAGGGTTCCTGTTCTTGGGGCTCTCTGCCCTATCGCTGGCCCCACTAACACTGGCCCAAAAGGGCTCCCCACCCTGCTGCCCCAGGGTCTCTTGGGCTTCCCGGCCAGGACCACTTGACTGCTGCTAGCCCAGCAGCCACATGGTGTTTCCAGGAGTTTCCAGCTGAGGCCGCCCAGCCTTCCCATCCCGCTGCCACTGGGGGTCCGTGGGTTCCCACCCCACTGCCACTGGGGAGCTGGGGATTTCTACCTCCACTCCTTCCCCGCTTGCTGCCTCTCTCTGATAAAAGCATCAAGGGGATGGAGAAAGCCTCTAGTTGACTAATCGCTAACATCCCTAATAACAACTGGTTTAAATAGCTATGGTTAAACACACAAGCACACAGCCATCACGAACCACTACGTGGATCTACCTACCTCATTACTTAAATCAGCATTTCACAAACTATGGACCGTGGCCTGGTACTGGGCCACAGGAAAAAAAATACCGGGCCTCAGCGTGGCTGCTGGGAGGGGAGCAAGGCAGACTGGGAGGAGATGTGTGAGGGGGAAACTGGCCGCCAGGAAGCAGGGTTGGGAGCAGCGGGGCTGTCTGGTGGAGATCTTTTTTTTATATGCGTTTATATTTTTGGGCTGCAAAAAACAGTACTGAAAAAAAAAACAGGTTCCAACTAAAGTAAAAAGTTTGGGAAACCCTGGTCTAGCAGCTTTCTATCCATCTTGCAGTCCATTTGTCCAATCCATATTCCCTTAACTTGCTGGCAAAAATATTGGGGGTGACTTTGCTAAAGCTGGCACTGGGGGCTTTGGGAGGACCAGAAACAAATTTGAATATTCATCATTTGCTTAATGAATATGCAAATGAATGTTACCAGTCCTCCGAAAGCTTGTGAATGGATTTACTAGTCCCGTGTCAAAAAGTCTGGGAACCCCTGACCTAAATCTCTCACACACCTCAGTAAATTATGTAATATATTGGCAGCAGTTAGTATGGAGTGAATAAACTGAAGTAGTATTATCTGTGGAAGAACAATTTAAAAATAGGAACTCTACAAAATTTAAATTAAGCTTATACAAAATGTTAGCTATGTAGTTTTTACTGGGAATCAAGTATAAAAAAGGCTATGCATTAAGTCATTTCTGAATTTTTGGGGAGGAAGCGAAGTGGAGAAGAGGAGAGAAACTAAGCACTTTAAAACAATTTTTTTCATTTCTTTCTTGAAAATTGTTAGAGTCATAACCCCAGCATACCTTGGAAAAACTGTCAAAAGTTATTATCTAGCCCAAATCAACCTGTGATTTTTTTTTCCTTTGTTTGAGAAAGGTGAGAGGGTATTTTCTTTGAGAGAGGGTATTCAAAAACCAGACTGAGCATGGAAATAGTCCTACAAAGAAATTTTGGTGAAGTAGCCACAAGTTTTTAAAAAATGCAGTAGTGATTACCTCTGAAACTTATTTTTTGACTTCACAACATGAAAATAAAGCAACTTTTCAAAAAAATCTAAAAAAATAAATCAAAATATTTTCCACTGTCCACAGATTGACAAAAAGTTGGAAATGCAGAGTCTTGAAAATGTTGCAAGAGTACATAACAACAAGACTGTTTCAAAGGACTGGATATAAGGCTGAAAATTAGGGAGTCTTCTCGGGCTAGAGTTTAATCAGACTATTCGTGTGCTTAAGTGTTTTCTGAGTCATTGCTAAATAACGGTTGTGTATGGAATTATTCAAGGCAATCAGTGGAAAAAGGAGAATATTCAAACCTTGCCTAAGGGGGCTTTCTGGGTAAGCAAGGCAGAAGCAGCCAGCAAGCTTCTGTACCACAACTGACATTTCCTGGATAACATGTGGAAATAAGTCCTAGTAGGTTCAGAATAATTCAAGTTGCTAAAAATAGGACTGTCAAGCAATTAAAATTAATCGTGATCAACAGTGTGATTAATTGGACTGTTAAACAACCAAGTGCTGTTTATTTAAATATTTTGAATGTTTTCTACCTTTTCAAATATTTTTATTTCAATTACTACACAGAATACAATGTGTACAATGCTCACTTCATATTTATTTATTACAAATATTTGCACTGTAAAAAGGCAAATAGTGTTTTTCTATTCCTCCATTTCAAGTACTGTAGTACAATCTCCATCATGAAAGTTGACCTTACAAATGTAGAATTATGTACACAAAAGTACCCAGCTGGAGCTCCCCGGGAACAGGCTCACCGGCCCTGATGGTGAGGCTCCCTGCCTCTGGATTCCTGACCAGCTTGCACTTCTGAGCACCCAGGCTCTCTGCTCTAGCAACATCCATGATCCTGCTGGACCATGGATGTTGCAGACTAGAGTTTTCCAGATTTAGGAGGTTCAACCGGTACAATACTTGTATGAGCTAAACTGAAAAATACTATTTCTTTTGTTGATCATTTTTACAGTTCAAATATTTGTATCTGAACACTTTGTATTCTGTGTTGTAACTGAAAATGTAGAAAAATACAGGCAGTCCCCGACTTATGAACGGGTTACGTTCCGAACACCTGGTCATAACTGGATTTGGTCGTAAGTCCTTAAACGCACTGCCTACACTGTTTGAAAAACTTGACGTACATGGTTCTCAACTCGAAAATATTATAATGGGGTTAATGGGAGGTTGGTCGTAAGTACGGATGGTCGTAAGTCGATGTGTTCGTACATCGGGGAGTGGCTGTATTTAATACATTTCAATTGATATTCTTTTGTTTAACAGTGCAATTAAAACTGCAATCAAGATCCAATTTTTAGTTAACTGCATAAGTTAAGTGCAATTATTTGACAGACCTACTTTAAAAAAATCACTACACAACCTCTCTAAGCTAACAACTGTGCTTAAAAATTGTACTGAGAATGTATGAACTGCAATTTTCAAAGACCCATAACTTGGAGAAACTAAAATCATTTTTCTCTAGAGAACACATACACAATGACGACTGACTACATGTCCACTCTTATCCACTTCTCCTTCCCATAGCCTACCCATCATCCTGGGGTCAGTGCCAGAGTATGTGCCACACATAGCTCAATCCAAAATAGAGATACAGTAGACTTCCGATAATCCGGCACCTTTGGGAGCTAGGTGGTGCCAGATTATTGGATATGCTGTAGTACCAAGAGGTACTATAAGGGGGCATACTCCCAACCCAATCCCCCCTCCCCCACCTTATGCTCGGGTTCCAGAGCTGCCGGTACAGCCACACATCTCCCTCCAGGCGCTGGGGCACATGCATTGAGCATCCGGCTTTTCAATGAGCTGGCCGGGGCGCCGTGAGCAACCCAATCCCCCTCCCCCTCCCTTCCCCAGATCCAAACACCTCCCCCCCCCCCCCGCACTGTCACCCAATCCACCTTCTCCCCCAACCTTATACCCAGGTCCCGAAGCAGCTGCCGGTGCTCAGCAAACGGCTGCTAGCATGTGCAGGCTGGACGCTGTGTGTGCTGGGGACCATGAGCGGAACGGTGCAGGCTGTGAGCACACATGCGGCTCACAGCAGCCCAGCCGTGAGAGCGGCTGACCTGAGCAGTTCCAGGTTCCAGTTGATGCCGGACTATCAGGAGTGCCAGACAACTGGATGCCGGACTGTTAAGAGTTTTACTGTACTTGCAAAAATTCAGTAAAAAGGTTTTCACAGAAAAGAAAACATTTCTGGAAAATTTAGCAGCACCAGAAAGTAAGTAGTTAATAGACTAATGAGTTCCATGGGCTAATTTTAGATTAATTAACTATTATGATAAATATGGAGATTAGTTCCTTGTGTATTTATAGGCCTACATTCAAGATGCCATCAGAGAGAAAACAGGGATAAGTTTGTAGTTTGTGGAGATTGGTTATTTAGCTAGAAGAATTAAAATAAATACAACAAAATGAGGGCAATATTTCAAAGGAGAATATTTCCAGATCTCTTCTGCAAGTTGGTAAATAGCCTTCAAAACAAATGACACGGAAGATTCAATTGTCCAATGAAAACTTATATAAACTACAGAGACTGAATTCAAACATTTAAATTAGGGGTGGGGAACCTATAGCCCACAGGCCAGATCCGGCTGGCGGCTTGATCCAGTGCCTGCTTGCCTCTGCAATGGGGGGGGGAGAGGTAGCTCCAAGCCTCATGGCCCCAATCCAGGTAAGCCATCAGCTGGATCTGTCCCACAGGCTCTGCCTGTCAGGGAGGGAGGAAGCAGTTCTGCACACTGCAGGGAAATGTTCTCTGCAGTCAGTGCCACCCGTCATTCCCAGTGGCTGAACTGCAGTCAACAGGAATGACAGGGGGCGGTGCCTACAGGGAGCACTTCCCTGCAGCACACAGAGTCATGTGGAGTTACGTGCGCCCTCCCCCAGAAACTGCACCAGATAAGCAACCTCATCCTCTGCCCCCACCTGCACTCTCCTCCCTTCCAGACCCTAGCATCCCAGCCTACTCCTATACCACTTCCTGCCCAGACCCAGCAGCCTCACCCTGCTCCTGCAACCACTGCTAGACCCCCGCAGCTCCCTTCCGTACCCTACCTCCTGCCCAGACCTCATATCCACAGCCCAGCCCGCTCTCCAGCAGCCACTTACTATGCACAGAACTCCTCATTTTTTGCCCCAGAGCCTTGGGGGCCCCATCAAAATCTACTAGCTCCAATCCCCCTAAGCTCTGGGGTGGAGCCTTGAGGGCAGTGAGGTGAATGTCTTCCCCCCCCCCCCCGCTTCTCAGTTGGGGGGGCACATCTGCAAGGGTCCCCACCCCCCCTTTTCACTTGAAGGCTAGGGCAGTGCTTTTTTTTTTTTTAATTTTTTTTTTTTGCTTCTCGCTTGTGTGTGGCCCTTGACTGACTTTTTCTGTGGGTCAGTGGCTCCCAACCCAAAAAACAATCAGTCATTCCTGACAAATGTAAAGCAGAGGGATTTTAATGCTATTCAAGCACTAATTTTAAGGCAGCCACAACCATGGAGGCAATACTTGCACTTCTGCAGTAAACATTCATAAATTATGCCCTGATAGTGAAAACAAGTAGTGCAATTCAGAATGATCATCAACATGCCCTGTTCCACAGAATATATAACTTTTAAAACAGGTAACACTTAAACTTAGCCTTTCAGCCCAGTATATAGCATGTATATTTTGATTATACTTAAATATTTGGATTGTACTTCTGTGTTTAACTTAGCCTAAGATCTTTGAGGCAGGAACTCTTTATAGTGCATCTTTAGTTTGTACAGTACTACATTGGTTCACATTTTTTCCTTAAGTCAAACTCAATTCTTCTAATTCCCACAACCGACTTCAGTTTTGCCTTTTTTTCGACGGGGCCTATTTTATATACCTGAATGCAATGCAAACTTTATAATAACGAAACAGAAGTGCTTTACTATGTTACCATAGATTACTCACCAATTCACTTCTAACAAAATTATTTGTATTACAATAACACCTAGAAATTCCCACCAAGATCAGGGACCCATTATGCTACATGCAGTACCAGCACATAGTAAAAAGATTGTTCCTGCTCTCTTTAGTGCTTACAGTCCAAAAATGGGCATGAGCCTTCATTCTGAGTGTTCCCCAAACTCCCAGTTACCTTAATAGAAGTTTTCCTTGTTCAGTAGATTGAGGTCCAAAAAGAGAAAGGGTATGTTTACACTTGCACCCTTTTCGAGAGAGGGATGCAAATGAAGACATTCAAATTTGCAAATGAAGCTGTGATTTCAATATCCCGCACTTCATCTGAATATTCGCGTTATGGAGCTGTTTTGAAATAGCGCTATTTTGAAATAACAGACGCTGTTAAGACATGGCTATTTCGAGAGAAAACCCTTCTCGAAATAATTTGTAAACCTCATTGTATGAGGAATAAGGGTTATTTCAAGAGAAGGGTTTTCTGTCGAAATAACAGCATCTGTTATTTCGAAATAGCACTATTTTTGAAATAGCGCCATAACGCGAATATGCAAATGAAGCACGGGATATTTCAATCCTGGCTTCATTTGAAATTTCAAATGTCTTCATTTGCATCCCTCTCTCGAAAGAGGGTGCAAGTGTAGACATACCCTAAGAAACTAATTTAGTTTCACATGCATACTTCTATGGAAATGTTCATCAACAGAAATGATGGCAAGACTGGGCATCACAGCAGCTCCATTTAAGGAAGTGACAATCACTTAGGTCCGTGGTCACCAACCCATCGATCGCAATCAACTGGTTGATCACAAGGGCTCAACCAGTCGATCACGAGGCATTCAGGCCCCCCCCATTTGCCCCCACCCCCAAGAAGCACCACTACCTACCTCCAGCAACAATGGAGGTAGTGCCAACTTATTGTGGGGTGGACGGAAGTCCTGCAGCTGTGCGCCACTTCCGGGGGTTCCGGATGTGCACTGGCTGCTTCCCCTCCCCCAACTCTGTGGCATGCCGGGAACTTGCGGGGCGGTGGGAAACTCCCAAGAGGAGGCACACACCAGGGCTTCCCTCCTCTGCGGGGGGGCGGAGGGAAGTCTCAGGAGGTGGTGGGTGCGGGGAACTCCCTGTCCCCTGCCCCTTGCTGCAGAACCCTGTCCCTTGCTGCAGAACCCTGTCCCACACTGGTACCCTGCCGCCTGCCCCCACTGGAACCCTGCCCCCACCCCAGCACCCACTACCACCCTTCCCCAGTACCATGTCTCCTGCTCCCACCAGCACAGTTGGGGCCACATTAGTGAGGCTTGGGGGGGGGGGGGTTTGGAGGAGTTATTATTTTGCATCTCACTTGTGTGGCCCCCAGCTGACTTTTCTGTGGGTCAGTGACCCCTGACTCAAAACAGGTTCCCTGCCCTTCTCAAATACAGACAATGCAGAAACTTTCTGTGTTTGACTTTGTGTTTCAAAAGGAAGCCTGGCCAACAAACCCCAAATTGGGGCCAAGCTCCCATCTGGCTGCAGCATAACACTCCAGCAACTCCCCCCCCCCCCCACACACACACACACCCAACCCTAGATCTGAGCCTATCATACACTGGACCCCCGCTGCCCTGAGCCACTTACATACCCAAACACAAATTCCTGCCCCCTCACATCTACAAGCCTGTGGCTTGCTTAGTACCCTAACCCTCCATCTGACTCCAACACTCCACAGCCTGGAGTCACCTCCCCGAGCCAGCATCCCCCTTCTCCACCTCCTCCTTCACCCAAATTTCCTCCCAGAGCTTGCACTTCTCACCCCTTCTCACACCCAAATCCCTCATTCCCACCCTAGAGTCCACACATCCTGTCTCAACACAGTCAGGGTACGACTAGACTGCAGGAGTTCTTCCAAGATTCCAGAGATATCCCGGAAAAACTCTTCCGCATCCAGGGATGCGATGGTTCTTCTGCTTTTTTTTTTTAGTGGAAAAGCAAACACGCTCTTTCACGAGGAATAAGGGAGCTTCCAAAACAAGGGTTTTTTCTGACATATGGTCCAGTCTAGACAGGCCAAATGTTGGAAAAACCTCTTCCTACAGAAGAATCGGAAAAAAATGGCAGCGTAGAGTATATAAGGGCTAGACAGAGCAAGTGGTGGAGAGGAGGAGAATAGAGAGGGTGGGGCTTCAAGGAAGGGGTAGGGTCTTGGAGGAAGGATGGGGCGGTAGATCTTGGCTTGTTCTGACATTTAAAAAGTAATCTTGGGCGTAAAAAGGTTGAACACTCATGGACAGGCTTGTAAGAATTCAGTTTTTACAGTAAACATCAGTAAACACTGATTGCACTGTATGCACACAAAGTGATGACAAATTATTGTGATCATCAAAATCTACAGATATGCAAAGAAAAAATGTTGCTTGAGAACTAGAAATTGATTTGCAGATATTTACTTGGCATATTTTGTGTGTCGTGTTGACAATGTGTGTTTAATCATGATAAAGCTTTAGCTTTTTGAATCTCAACACCCATTGTTGTTAAATAATTATTGGCTGACTCTCCTCCAAATATTTTCCACTACTGTGAAAATATAAATTAACAAAATGAACAAAAACATGCTTAAAAACAGACATTGATATTATCCACTGAAATTATTTAAAAATGAAAAATAAATTCTGTTATGACTACTTCTGCATATGCTTAATCGTACTCAGGTTAAGCACATGTGTAAGTAGGATGAGAGCTTTAAGTATGGCTTGAAAAGAGACAAATTATCTACTGATAAAACCCTTATTATATTAATTCTGAGTAATATGTGTTGCAGCGTCAGGGTAACTATAACTATCTCCTGACCCCTCACTGTCCCTCAAGGGTCCACTCCAAGAGTACTCAGACAGGTTTCAGGTCTGCTGCCATCACATGTCTCTGTGTAAGGACCTTTCCTTCACTCCCTTCTGACCACTAGGTTTTAAGGCTGCACATCTTCCTCCCATACATTATGATAGCCCCAACAATTTAGTCCACTTAAAAGAAATTATTTTCTCTCCAAACACAATGTATTGCTGGCAGTTCTCAGTTAATACACAACTCTAAGCAAGCACATTTATTCTTCAAGTAAAAGCATTACAGAGAAAATGTATTAAAAATAAGTATAAAGAGTCTTATGGGATCTTAGTAAATTGAAGTATTTCTAACCCTTTCATAAAGACTGAGACCATCCCTGGACAGAAGGTCCTGTCCATCTGCTGAATCAGAAACAAGGCCCTGGGTCTTTCAAACTCAGCTATTTATGTCAAAAGGCTTTGACTCGCTGGAAAATCCAGCCTGAAGCAGTATATGTTAGGGATGTTAAAATGTGTGTGTTTCTGTAAAAATTTAACTGCTGAAATTTTCACTGCTGTGTATCAGAGGCAGCAGTGCAGGGGAGCAGGAGGCTCTGCAGGAGCTAGGGCTTACAGGGAGCCATCTTAAAGCCAGTTACAGGCAGTCCCCGAGTTACACGGATCCGACTTATGTCGGATCCGCAGTTACGAACGGGACTTTTCTCGCCCCGGAGGACTGGAGCGGCGGGACACCCAGATGCGCTGCAGTTCCGCCGCCCCCGTCCTCCGGGGCGAGAAAAGCTGCTCCCCGTCTCTCTGGTCTGCAGGGAGACCGGGAGCAAAGCCGCGGAGCACGCCCACAGCGGGACAGCCCGGGCGCGACTGGGCTGTCCCGCTGCGGGCGTGCTCCAAGGCTTTGCTCCCCGTCTCCCTGCAGACCAGAGAGACGGGGAGCAAAGCCTTGGAGTACGCCCGCAGCGGGACAGAGAGACGGGTCTGCAGCTGGTCTACAGGGAGACGGGGAGCAAAGCCGCGGAGCATGCCCGCAGCGGGACAGCCCGGGCGCACCTGGGCTGTCCCGTGCGGGCGTGCTCCAAGACTTTGCTCCCCGTCTCCCTGGTCAGCAGACCAGGGAGACGGAGCAAAGCCGTGGAGGACGCGGGCGGTCCTGCCACCCGCGTCTCCCTGGTCTGCTGGGGGGGAGAGGGGTGCAGCTAGTGCCTTCCCTCCCCCCACAGCGGACCAGGCTTTTCTTGCCTACACCTGGGGTAGAGCAGCTGGGGCGCTGCTGGGCTGACTTGGGGACGTTTGGGTTTCTTAAGTTGAATCCGTATGTAAGTCAGAACTGGCGTCCAGATTCAGCCGCGGGTTGAAACTGATCAGTTTCAGCAGCGGCTGACGCCAGTTCCGACTTACATACAGATTCAACTTAAGAACAAACCTACAGTCCCTATCTTGTACGTAACCCGGGGACTGCCTGTACTCTGTTAAACCTTTACATTAGGGCTGTCAAGCGATTAAAAAAATTAATTGCAATTAATCACATGATTAAAAAATTTAATCACGATTAATTGTGTGCACTGCCCCTTTGAAACATTACGGTGGCATTTCAAAGGGGCACCACTGCGGAAGTCCGGGATCAGCTGGAGTCCCCAGCTGACCCCAGCTCAGTACAGTGCTGCCCCTTGGATAGGCCGCCCTGGCATTTCCAAGAGGCAGCACCACGTCAACCCACGGTCAGCTGGGGTCCCGAGCTCATCCCAGGCTCTGTGCAGTGCTGCCCCTTTGAAGCGCCGCAGTTGTGCTTCTAAGGGGCAGCATAAAGCAGAGCCCGGAATCAGCTGGGCACTCCAGCTGATCCCTGGCTCCTAATGTGCTGGAGCACCGAACCAGTGCCTCAAAGGGGCAGAGCAATGCGGAGCCGGGGATCAGTGGGGCACAGCTCTCTCCAGAAGATAATGCAAGCCTGCTGAACTACTAAAGGTTTCTTTTGCATTTTAAAAATCTGACAACAACAACGAACACCCACACTTACTGCATTCTGAACATATTTTAAATTTCTATGTTGCTTTTTAATAGTATGTTTAAAACCAACTATTTTTAACAGCATAGTTGAATAGTAATTGTCCTATTTCAGTATTTTTTAAAACCACATGCAATAACAGACCTTGACGTTTATATGACTTTACCTTCAATCAGGGAGGCATAATTCCTCCCATTATTTAGAAACAGAAGCCACATAGCTGAGGGATATTGATTAAACAAGCAATTGAAGTGTTTTCTCAACACCAACTGACTTATTTCTACATTGTCTTCCCTTTCCATACAAAACTTTTAGTACTTTTTTATTGTAAAGCTTTTTTTAATACATAGAATTCAATTCTGAAATTGTCAAATTCAAAACACTTTTCTGCCAACATTCCTTTTCTCTAAAGTACTACATACACGTTGTTGGTACTACATAAATAACTAAGATATTCCACTAGTCTTTGCTACATGGACAAGCCACCCTTTCATTGTAGAGTTGAGTTAGTTTGGTTTTTTGTTTTGGTTTTAGAAAACTTAATGTACACTTCAGTCCTCTAGTTTTAGCCATTGATTGCTTTTCCAACTCCATTTAAATACATCATATGTGAAAATATATACTCTTTCAATGTTGATATCTATGAAATGTACATTTTTTACCATAAAGGAGCATAATCTGATTTCTCTCTCAACAGGGTCAAACTAAGTATAGTAATTCATCAAAAGAGTCCCAACAAGATCCACCATGGATACTTCAACCTTAAAATAAATCTCTGAAAGCTAGTCTTTCATTCTCAGTTTCTGGTTCAAGGTTGTTGGATCTCTCAACTTTTTTCTCTTTCACTGCCAACAATAGAAACAGAAATTGAAGAGTCATCTTTAGTATTTTAAAGAAATGGCTACTTGTCATTCATTTTCACTGATTCAGACTGGATGGCCAAACTGTTTGTTTACCCAGCAAAAACGAAGCCATATAGAACACAAACAAATACACCTGCTATTATTCAGCTGGTTCAACATACACACAGTGCTAGCTAGCCTCTCTACACAGGGAGCACAGGACAGATGACAAATCACTCACTGGTCTATTAAAAATGATCACAACTTGTGGGTCGAACTGATTAAAATTACTCACCTAGAAAGGGGTGATGATGGAGCGAGAGATCAAAAATTAGGTCAGGAAACCATCTAAAATCTCCAGATGTAGGGTACGTCTAGACTACATGCCTCTGTCGCCAGAGGCATATAGATTAGGCTACCAGACATAGGAAAATGAAGCGGCGATTTAAATATTCACCGCTTCATTTAAATTTACATGGCTGCCACGCTGAGCCGACAAACAGCTAATCAGCTGTTTGTCGGCTCAGCGCAATAGTCTGGACGCGCGGGTGTTGACATCAAAGGTATTTGTCGACCACCCAGGTAAACCTCATCCCAGGAGGCATACCTGGGTGGTCGACAAATACCTTTGATGTCGACACCCGCGTGTCCAGACTATCGCACTGAGCCGACAAACAGCTGATCAGCTGTTTGTCGGCTCAGCGCGGCAGCCATGTAAATTTAAATGAAGCAGCGATTATTTAAATCGCCACTTCATTTTCCTATGTCTGGTAGCCTAATCTACATGCCTCTGGCGACAGAGGCATGTAGTCTAGACGTACCCATAGTCAACAGTCTGATGTTCAAGTTACCGCACCGATCCATAGCCCATCGTCCAGAATCAGAAGTACTCTTCTCGGCATGAAATGCTCTTATTATCAGCAATGAAGCCAACAGACATGCAACTCTTTTCTCTACCTGGTGCATGAAACTTTTATCTATCATCTCATGCCTCAATGACTGTGATCTCATGCTTGCAGACCTCGAGTATTCCAACCTGGCTCCATATGAGTCCACAACAAAAAAATCACATCAGAAAAATTTAAAAAATGTTGACCATCCAAATTCAAATCACTGCTGCCAGAACAATCACCTTTGCCTCCCACTTTGATCACACTATCTCCCACACATGAACTTTAACTGCTTCTCACCACTGCATCAAATACAAACTTTTGATCCCTACCATCAAGGCCCTTCACAACTTATCTCCCTGTATGACACATCCCCTTTGCTCTGCAACTAATGTCTGCCTCTATCACTCACTTGCCCCTCTTCTATCCCCCTTCCTGCCTCCTTCTATCCTAACCCCTGTGCCTGGAATGGCCGCCCCAAAATGATTCACACAGAAATACCCAGTCCTTAACACCCCTTCCAAAGACCCAGCTTCACCATGACATCAACCTGTTTAATTATGATGATTAAGCATATGGCCTGTTTAGTAATTCATTGTTCCCCCTGGTCTACACATCTTATTGTTATTCATAAAAAAAATTAAGCTTCTGTATTATACACAATATAAGCTTGTCGTCTTTTTTTTGTTTGTTTTTAAACAGCAGTTTAGTTAGATTGGTACCCAGACAGGGATTTGTATTTAAAGTGATTTATCAATATCTTAACTTCTTTACCATCTTAAGATCAATATAAACCATTTTAAATGCATTTACATGGGATTTAATACCTGTTTTTCTAAACCACTTTTAAAACACACCTTTACTTAACGGAAATCTGTGTGTAGACAACACATCTTAAAAATATCTTAAACATATGACACCTCTTCCCCTGCCTCAGCATCTTCATTTTGTTTCTACACACCTGTGGTATCTGATCCACATTTAGACTGTAAGCACAGGGAATATTTTTGATGTTTACACTACATCTAGCAAAACAGGGTCCCTCGGTATTACAAACAAAAAACAAAATAATCCTGCTGTAAAAACATGAGAAACATTATTCCCTGTGGGCTAACCTCAATCCAACCTTTTTGCAATTTTTGTTTCTCTTTCTATCCTTGCTTCTACTACAACAGAAGCTACCACAATCTATATTTGATTAGAAAGAAGACAAAGATAAGAAAATAGCTTACATTTCTATTTTCATTAGCCAATACTGCAGTCAATGTTAAGCATCTGTGGTGCTTGCTCCCTTTGCAAAAGAATGTAAGTTGTCACATCTGTAGCAGACATGATATTCAAGAAGTTCTATTTTTAAACTGTAGGCAGAAGTAGTAGTTTTATTTAGTTCTATCAAAAAAAGCAATTTATTGTATTTCGGTAGAGACCTACACAATTTTTTATAAAAGTGCTCTCTCACACACTCATACTACAATACTGAAAGCCCCTTGAACCAAGCATTTTAATAGTTTATGAAGGATAGGGGAAATTTAGTGGGGTTTTATCTCCTATAGACAAATTCCTACACTTTTTTTCTTGCCTGTAAAACAATGTTCTTATGTTTGTATTCTATTATATTTCAAACCCTAAAATACAAATTTTTGCCTCTAACACAAACAAACTGTTACCAAGATTCTAAATCGATACTGAAGTTTGCTCAAGACGACAAAGCTAAATCTACTTCTTATACTCAGGACTTGAAAAATCAAGTCAGTCATTCTTAAGTCAGCTAATTATAGACTCCTAAAAGCAAAGCAAAACTGTTTTATATGCATTCTAAGCACCAGTTTTATAAAAAGTAATATCTAAGGGTATGTCTACACTACAGCGCTAATTCGAACTAACTTAGCACATCCAGACTAAAAAACTAGTCGAACTAGCAGGTCCACATTAAGTGGACCCTGAACCGGGGTTAAGGATGGCTGGAAGCAGTGCCGGCAGGGCATCAGAGTAGGACTTAGAGCGTGGAGCTGCTGTCTCAGGCTAGCCGAGGGCTGTGCTTAAAGGGACCCGACCCCCACCCTGGACAGACAGTTCTCAGGGGTGCCCCGCTTGACAAAGCAGTCCTGGCTTGGATTGCCCGGAGTACCCACACTGGGCACATCACAGCACTTGGCCATCAGACCGGCTGCACTTGCCGCAGGCTGCCATCTGGGGAGAGGGCGCAATTGGGGGGCTGCAGGAGAGCTTCCACCCCCAGAAGCCCACAGAGCCAGCCCAGTCCTCCCCACTGGGGGCTCGTACCCCATTCCTCCCTCACCTCCTTCCACCTAGCCCCCCTTCCTGATGTACAAAATAAAGAAAACGTGTGGTCAAAAATAGAATCTGTCTTTATTGAACAAAACTGGGGGACACTGGGAAAAGGAGGTGGAAGAGGGGAGGGCAACTACAATGATCAGAGGTTTGAAACAGGTCCCATATGAAGAGAGGCTAAAGAGACTGGGACTTCTCAGTTTAGAAAAGAGGAGACTGAGGGGGGATAGGATAGAGGTCTATAAAAGATTGAGTGGGGTGGAGAGGGTGCATAAAGAAAAGTTCTTCATTAGTTCCCATAATAGAAGGACTAGAGGACACTAAAGGAAAGGAATGGGTAGCAGACTTCAAACTAGTAACAAAAAGTTGTTCTTCACAAAGCAAAGAGTCAACCTGTGGAACTCCTTGCTGCAGGAGGCTGTGAAGGCTAGAACTAGAACAGAGTTTAAAGAGAAGTGAGATAAAGTGACAGAGGTTGGGTCCATGGAGTGGTATTAGCCAGGGGGTAGGAGTGGTGTCCCTGCCCAAAGTTTGTGGAAGGCTGGAGGGATGGCACGAGACAAATGGCTTGGTCACTGTCTTCGGTCCATCCCCTCCAGGGCCCCTAGGGTTGGCCACTGTCGGCAGACAGGCTACTGGGCTAGATGGACCTTTGGTCTGACCCAGGACGGCCATTGTAAGCTCAGGGCTCAGGGTCGGGGGTCTCAGTGGACCACCTTAATTTTCATGCACACCTGCTCCTGGGTGGCCAGGCTGGCAGCTCTCCTGCCCTAGACGGCCACTTTCCTGTGCCTAGTGCGGAGATCGTGGACGTGGTCCATGATGTCCGCACTAGACCAGGCGGGTGCCCGCCTCTTGTGGTCCCGGGCAAGCTCCCGGGAGCTGCCAGCCTGGTCCCCAGAAGAGGGGGAGGGCTGGGGGACATCGGGTGGGTGGCTCGAGCCTTGCCAGGTGCAGGGTCTGCTGGCTGGGTGCTGGCAGGCTTGCACCTGGCACGGGCACCGTAGCCAGCCCGTGCCCCTTTAAGGAGTCCGGGGCCGGAAGGGGGGCAATAGAGTTTCCCAGAGTGGCCACCAGGGAAAGCTGGGGAGGGCTAGCCTCCCACTAGTTCGAATTAAGGGGCTACACAGCCCTTAATTCGAACTAGTAAGTTCGAACTAGGCTTAGTCCTCAT
Source organism: Pelodiscus sinensis (assembly GCF_052426305.1). NCBI lineage: Eukaryota > Metazoa > Chordata > Testudines > Trionychidae > Pelodiscus > Pelodiscus sinensis. The sequence goes on from NC_143052.1 coordinate 221,036,412, forward strand.
GCAATGAGGTTTACCTAGTTCGAACTAAGCGCTCCTTTAGTTCGAATTAAGTTCGAACTAGCGGAGCGCTAGTGTAGCGCCTATCAAAGTTAATTCGAACTAACGTCCATTAGTTCGAATTAACTTTGTAGTGTAGACATACCCTAAGGTCCTGTTCAGCAACACCTAAACATGCATAGGAGCTTCAAGGGGTAGGCAAGTTAGTCTGTTACAGAAAAAAACAACAAATGGTCTGGTACAACTTTATAGACTAACAAAACATGTAGATGGTATCATGAGCTTTCGTGGGCACAACCTACTTCTTCAGCTGACCGGAGTTATGAGTTGGGGATATGAAAACTCGAAATAAATAGGAGAGGGGAGGGGAGGGAGGAGAGAAAGAAAAAGGGAGAGGAGTGGGAGACAGAGCATCATTAAGTATCTAGAGAATGGATACTTAAACCTAAGCAGATAAAAATCCAAGTCAATAGATAGAACCCTAAAACAGGAAGGATACCACTCAGGGAGCTGTTAGCACCTTCAATGATTATTAAGTAAGTAGTCCCCACCAGCCCATATCAGGGATTGAGTCTATTAGCATGTGAATTGAATTTGTGCATGAACTGGGATTCCAGGGCTTCTCTGTGTATTTGGCTTGTAGAACTGCTTTGTGACAAAACAGCTACTTGCAGATCTATCAGACTGTGGTTAGGCAAGCTGAAATGCTCACCAGCAGGCTTCTGTATATTCCCCTTACGTATATCCAATTTGTGTCCATTGATTCTCTCTCGCAGAGACCGTCCAGTTTGTCCAATATATACAGCAGTGGGGCACTGCTGGCATTTGATGGCATAGATCAAATTACTGGATGTGCAGTCAAATGACTCTTTGATTTTCTTGCTTATGTTGTTTGCTCCAGTCATGAATTCGTCAGTGTAGATAAGTGGGCAGAGTTGGCATCTTTTTTGGTTGCAGGGCTGGGTTCCTGGAAGTTTATGATGTGGTTGTGTGGCATCGTTATCAGAAAGAATACGTTTCAGGTTAGGGGGTTGTCTGTAAGCAAGAATAGGTTTTTCTCCTAAGGCCTGTGAGCGTGAGGGATCATTTTCCAAGATGGGTTGTAGATTGTGTATAATGCGTTGAAGGGGTCTGAGTTGCGGACTGTAGGTAACAACAAGAGGAGTTCTGTTATTTTCTCTTTTGGGTCTGTCTTGAAGTAGTTCATGTCTGGGTATTTTTTTGGCTCTGTCAATCTGTTTTTTCACCTCCCCAGGTGGGTATTTCAGTTTTAGGAACACTCTGTAAAGATCTTGCAGGTGACTGTCTCTGTCTGTGGGGTCGGACCAAATCCGGTTGTATCGTAGGGCTTGGCTGTATGCAATTGATTGAGAAATGTGTCTGGGATGGACGCTGGAAGCATGAAGGTAAGTGTAACGGTATTTCTAAGTGCTTCTGGAGCATACTGTACTTTACATGCAACAGAGAAGAAAGTCCCTACCCCTTGCAGCTCAAATTTGTAACAGCATCTGGAATCCAAGAATAGACTGTACTTTTCATTCATCAGCACAAGCCAGTGATATGTCTCAAATTGTCAAGAACAAATATTTTCCAAAAATCCCTTTGATTCAAATCTCAGTTGCTCAGGGCTAGATCTTGCAAGCTGCCTGAATTCCAATTCAGGAGTGCTCCCCACAGAGAGTGAGGAGTTCCAAGATTAAGCATTTTTCGTACATTCCTATATACGCCTATATTATTGCCATAATACAGGCAGTCCCCGGGTTACATACAAGATAGGGACTGTTGGTTTGTTCTTAAGTTGAATCTGTATGTAAGTCGGAACTGGTGTCCAGATTCAGCCGCTGCTGAAACTGACCGCCAGTTCTGACTTACATACAGAATCAACTTAAGAACCCCAAGCGTCTCCAAGTCAGCTGCTGCTGAAACTGATCAGCAGCTGATTCCAGGAAGCCTGGGGCAGAGCAACTCTGCCTCAGGCTTCCTGTAGTCAGCGCTGGTCAGTTTCAGCAGAAGCTGACTTGGGGACGCCTGGGGCAGAGCAGCTGGGGTGCTGCTGGGTTGCTCCAGTAGCGCCGCTCCTCGGCACTACTGGAGCAACCCAGCAGCACCCCATCTGCTCTGCCCCAGGTGTCCTGATTCAGCCGCTGCTGAAACAGACCAGCAGCGGCTGAATCAGGACCAGAGCAGCTGGGGTGCTGCTGGGTTGCACCAGTAGCGCCCAGAGCGGCGCTGCGGGACCAACCGGCAGCACCCCAGCTGCTCTGCCACAGGCGCCCGGAGAAAAGCCTAGTCTGCTGGGGGGGCGGGGGGGCTAGCTGCGCCCCCCCCCCCCCACCCCCCACCCCAGCAGACCAGGAAGACTCGGGCGGCGGACCGAGATGCACCGCGGTCCCGCCGCCTGGGTCCTCCGCGGCTTTGCTCCCAGTCTCCCTAGTCTGCTGGAGACCAGCAGACCAGGGAGACGGGGAGCGCCTCTGAGGACGCCGGCGGCGGAGCAGTCCAGGCGCGCCTGGGGTGCCTCGCTGCCCGAGCCCCTCCGCGGCTTTGCTCTGCGTCTTCCTGGTCTGCAGACCAGGGAGACGCAGAGCAAAGCCCCAGAGTACACGGGCGGCAGGACCACGAGTTCCCGCAGTCCGTGTACTCTGGGGCAGCCCCGTTCGTAACTGCGGATCCGACGTAAGTCGGATCCGCGTAAGTCGGGGACTGCCTGTACAGCAAAGCTCTGAACTCTACTATCACTTCTCCTGGGAAATAATATTTGAGCAGCAGATCACATGAAAGTTCAAAACTGCATGGGTTTATAGTCCACACCAAACAAAATGTCATTTCTGAGAGCTCTGACAAACATTCAGCAGTCTATCATCTTACTTCGTTAAGGTTTCACAGCACTAGGATTTTTTTTTCCTTCTAATATCCTGTAAAAAATTGGCTACCCTGAGTAATTCAAAACTTTGTAGTCACACTCAAAAATCTAATGTTCTTTTTAATACACAAACCCATAATGTGTGTTGTAAAGAATAATCCTTCGATTTTTGGCGAGAAATTATTTGCATCATCTGGACACCAGCTTCCATTTCTGCCTTCTATGACTCTACAATACTAAACATATTTTAGGCCTGTACTATTCAGAATTCACAGGAAGTACAGGCTCAGTATTCAACAAGGCTGGATAAATTATAGGATATCTAAGTCATTAATTAGGAAACATGTAGATATGGAATTAACACAGATAACTATTTCCCCCCAGAACAGGCATCTATTTTTGGCAAAAATAATACCCTGACCATCTTGTAGATTCTTTCCAAGTATCTACACCACAATGCAGTGAGGGTCAAAAAGATCAAGTGCAAATTATTAACCATGAATTAGATTTTAATTATGCACCTTGGTGTTTCAAAAGGACAGCGCAGCACAGCTGAGCCTGGGATCAGCTGCGTGGTGGCTGCCCCTTTGAAATGCCACCTCCGCATTTCAAAGGGGCATCCACGGAGCTCAGGGTCAGCTGGGGAGTCCCCAGCTGATTCCGGGTTCCGCTGAAACACCATACAGAACTGGGGTTCGCTGAGGAGCTCCTGCTGACTCCGGGATGCACGTGAGTGCCTGCTTGAAATGCACAAGAGCCGCTGCTGGGGACTCTTGAACATTTCAAGCAGGCACCCACGTGCATCCCAGAGTCAGCAGGGGCTCTTGTACATTTCAAAGGAGGAATGCGGAAGTGCCTGTCAACTAGTCGAGTAGTCAATTAACTGCAATTTAACATCCATAATATTTTATAGAAAGACATCCAGTCTTTAAGAAACTTCAAGGCTTGCTACTTAATTAATTATTCCAACTGTTAATTAAATGTGTATCTTATTTCCACTTTTAGCTATTTTAACTAGCTTCAGCTTCCATAATTTCTTGTTATGACATTGGTAATTCAAAGATCCCTCAAGTAACTTCTCTGTATGTAGGTCATTTAAATCAGTCAGCTCTTAAGTTTCCCTTCAATAACTAATCCATTGAATTCTTTTATGTCTTTCATTAAAAGGTATATTTTTCCAAATTTCAAATCATTCTTTTAATCTCTTTTTGAACCATCTCCAACTTTCAACATCCTTTCAAAGGAACTGCACAATATTTTATCAGTGTTTTCTCTAATACTCTTATGAAGACAATATTACCTCTCTGTTCTAAAATCCCCATTTATATACCCAATGTATGTGTTAAATATGTTCTAGGGCTATCTTGTTCAATTTTGTTATCTTCTATACCCTCCTAAAACAGCAGTTCTCAAACTATGGATTAGGACCCCAAAGTCGGGCATTTCCCCATTTTAACCCTATCAGGCTTCTTGGGACCCAGGTCTCAGGCTTCAGCTTCCTTACCCCCCCCCCCCCCACCAGGCAGTGGGGCTCTGGCTCTGCCCCCTCCCTCCCTCTGCCGCCCCACCCCCCACCCCCGGCTCTTGGGATCACAGCGATTTTTAACACAGAAAGGAGTTGTCGTGCAATGAAATTTGAGAATCCCTGCTCTCAAGACTGTTTCAGAATCAACACTTCCCAAAATACTGTACAGTGAGTCAGCCTTTAGGTATAGCCTGCATTCTTCATACCTCTACTTTGCACTGTATTATTCTTTGACAGCATCAAATTTACCGACTGATTCAGACTGCTTTGGATAGTGACCAACTATCATAATATACCATTCCACCTGTTTGCAAACTAACCACAATTACAGTAAAACTCCAATAGTCCGGCATCCAATAGTCCGGCACTCCTGATAGTCCGGCATCAAAATGTCAAGAGCCTAGTGAGTGAGCTTCAGCAAAAAATATGAGTCACAAGGTAACAGCGGCAGCAGCTGAACTTAGCAAAAAGGGTAAAAAAGGCTTAAAAAACTAAAACATTACAGTATACTGTATACAGTATGTACAATAAAAAGGGTTAAGAATACTTATATACAGTATATAATGTATACAGTGTGTGTGTGTGTGTGTGTGTGTATATGTATAAAACCATCTTATAGTACTTCCTGATAGTCCGGCATATCTGATAATCCGGCACCATGTAGGTCCCATAGGTTCCGGATTATCGGAAGTCTACTGTATGTTGTTTTCTTCCATATTGGTTCTTGTTCTAAAGCTGTTTAATATTTTTATCAATCTCTGTGGAACTAAGAACACACCCTTTTTAGTTAGGAACTCACACTACAACAAAAATGAAATGATGAATTAAGTCTGAAAAGAATTTGGAATTTGATTAAGGAATATTCAAAAGGCAAACAAATTAGAGCCTGGTCTTATTCACAGTAAATTAGAGCAACAGACCAGAAAATAAATCTCGAGGAAGATGAAAAGGTTCTCAATAATTCAAACTAGTTATTGAACATTTGGCTTTTTCTGTACCGTAACAAGTTATGATTTTTCTATAGGCAGTCTTCTTTATTTTTTTCCTATGAGAATTGATCAGATTGATATTCACAAGTTAACTCTGAGCGAGAAAAAGTTACTTGTGCGCACACAGAACAATCTCTCTTATTGGGTAACAAAAATTGCTTTCCTTCCTTAAATTTGCAACTATGCAAATAAAAGCATAAAAGAAATCCCTAATGATGTAAGATGAACAGAAGTCTAATAGCTGTCTTGCCACCAACTTCCATGTTCCCCTGTCTCATGGATACAAATCCTATGTAAGTCAATGGGAACAGCATATGTGTAACTGCAAGCAATATTTAGCTATGGCCTGGTAGTTAAGTTCCCACCTAACATTAAACATTAAAATATTTTCTAGATCTCAAACCTGCACTTAAGTCCTATCTTACCTTTTACTTCAAGAGGACTATTCACAGAAGGGATGTGAAAGTTTAACTACTTCCAGTTAACCATGGAGGCTGGAGCAGGGGCCTGCGGCAAACCGGGTGCTTCAGCCTGGCCAGAGCAGTTCCTGTCTGCGACGTGCCCGGACATGTCGGACATGTCGTAGGCAGGGGCTGCTCCATCACCGGCAGGGGTTACTCCAGCCCAGCCACAGTGGAGGAGAGGGAGGAGCCGCTTCAGACTGATTGGGCTGCCTCCACCCAGCCCCCTGTAATCAGGTAACCAGTTAAACATCAGTTTTAAATAGTTAAATTAAATGAGATTTTAAATCCCTAAATTTCATAGCGCATAATGTTCAACATGTACAACTTATAACCCCAATCCTGAAAAGCGTTGTGTGTGACATTCAGAGCAGAAACTATCATTTTCCATGTGTTTGTACATGGAGCAAAACGAGGGCCTGCTTTGGTTGAATAGACCCTACTCACTTAAAGTCAGTCAGTTTTTATAGTCTTTTAAAGCCAATCAGTCTCCCTGTTCTGACTTTTTAAGAGCACTTACATCATGTAGCACTGTTTGAAGAACAATTCCCACTGATTTCAGTGGCAGCTTTGACTACTCAGAACAGCAAATCTAAACCCAGGGTCTGAAGTCAGGCAGCCAGAAAATGAAGAACAATCGATTACCAATACGATGTGAAAAGCCTGGTTTAAGTGACAGAACCTTGCGGCAGAGGTAAACTAGAATCCAACTCTCCAGAGCAGCATTCAACTGCTTGAGCCATCAGAATCTGCTCTCTTTTCCTACAATCCCCAGGCTCATTCACTGCATGCTGTCCAACCTCCAAACCAGTGGCCCCTGCCATGGCGCCTGCCGGGCCACTTCTGTGTGCCCGCCGAGTGATCGGGGCCAGCCCCACCCCCGGCTGCACGGCTTAAGGGCTGTGCCGGCCCCGAACACGCGGCGTATGGGCGGAGCCGGCCTCTAGGCGTGCAGCACATGGGCGGCCCCGCGCTACATGGGTTGTGCCGGCCCCGGGTGCATGGTGTATGAGCATCCCCGCCCCATGGCACATGGCACAGGAGTGGCGCCAGCCCCAGGCATGCAGCACATGGGCGCTGCTGGCTCCTGGGTATGTGGCACAGGGGCGGCGCCAGCCCCGGGTATGCGGCTCAGGGGTGGCACCCATGGACTGTGCCGACCCCGGGAGTGAGGCGTATGGGCATCCCCACCCCTGGGCACACAGCGCAGGAGCGGTGCCGGCCCTGGGAGTGCAGCACATGGGTAGCACTGGCACTGGGCACGCAGCGTATGCGCGACCCCACCCCCGGGTGCCCAGTGCATGAGTGGCCCCGCCCCCGGGCGCCCAGCAGCCCCTAAAGGTTGGGGATCACTGCTCCAAACCATCTCCAGAGAGCATCTGCACTCGCTGGTGCTTCACATCCTTCACTTTCTAGCCCTTCCATCTTGCCCCGCCTACACCCAGTGGTGGGATCAGCTGTCACCTGGGGAGCACAGATGCTGGAACTAGGAGTGCTGGGTAAGGATGCTAATGACTAGTCGACTATCTGATAAGCAAATACTTATTGGATAATCAGTTGACTAGTCAATTCCCCCGCCTCTATCAGATAGAGGCAGCAAAGCGGGAAGGGGGGGGGGGGGAGCGAGTACTTCAAAGCAGCAGCAGGGCACAGCTGATCCCGGGATCAGCTGTGCCGTGCTGCTGCTTAGAAAGGCTGAGGCTGGGGGCTCTTGTACATTTCAAAGGAGGAATGCCGACATGCCTATGGACTAATTGAGTAGTTGATGGAAAGCCCATCAATTACTCGACTAGTAAATTAACGGCTTGTTAACATCCTTAGTGCTGGGAGTGCTGCCGCTCTCCCTGGCTTGAAGTGGTTTCTATTATATGCAGTCAATTCAATGGCTCTCAGCAGCCCCACTATACAAGACCTTTTACATCTGCACTTGAAAGGGAATCCTCTGAACTGTCATTCATGTTAAAATTCGACACTCTCCAAAGAGGATTGAACAAACACTTGAACTATCTTACACATTATCAAGATAGCTTTCCCAATTATCACCTCTAATACCATTAACTCACAAACATCCCACTCTCCCCACCTCTAATATCGCCAATTCACAGACACTTACCTTCCTTTCTCCCCCCCCCCCCCCCGCATCCCCCTCCTGTTCTGAAATGTGATTTGTCCTTTTCATATGTGTTCATTTTTTTTAATTGTATCCTTTGGTATATATGGTTGTGACTATTTTCTTCCACTATTTGATCTGAGGAAGTGGGTCTGGCCCACGAAAGCTCATCATCTAATAAACCATCTTGTTAGTCTTTAAAGTGCTACATAGTCCTGCATTTTGCTTCCACTATACAAGTTGTTCCAGTGCTCTTGCTGACGAGGGGGGAGGAACCCCAGGGGGCTGTGTTCTGCTTCCAAGGCCCAGAGCCTGGAGAGGAATGTGTCTGGGTGCTGCCCATCCACTCAAGCGTGACCCTTCTTTTCTGCTCCATCGCTTCCAACGTGTCCTGGTCTCTACACCTCAGGCTTTTCATCTGAATATCACCAAGACCTAGTCTCACCCCTTCAAACTGCTCATCCCAGGCTCACTCTGACACTCCTATTCTCCCAGCCCAATCAGGCCCTACCTCTCCACTCATTAACCAATCTCTCCCCTCATCCACACACACTGATCTCCAGTCACTGCTCCCCTATTCATGTTCTCTATCACCAGTGGCAGGTTCCTCATCCAATCTCAGCATCCCCTTTTTCCCCACCCCAGTTCCACATCCAGCCAGTCCCATTTTCTCCCTCCCCATTTCACTCTAACTCTTCAACAGACATTTTCTCTCCCCGCACCACACTGGGGCCCAGTCTGTCTCCTTCAACGATACAGCTGACTCAGTCTGACTTCTGCCTCTCCCAACCCAACTCCCAGTCTCCCTTTCCCCAGCCTCTATTCTCAAGTTTTATGCTTTACCTCCCATTTTCTCCAGGCTATTTCCCCACAAAGTCTGTTTTTTGCCCCTTTGCATTCAAATCCAATAGTGATCCCCTGCTGGCACCAGTTCAGGCAGCGTGGAAGAGAAAGTTAAGAGCAAAGAAAGGTAAACCTCTAGCTCTCAGTTTAACTTTCAGAGGCCATACCCAACACAGCCTACAGAAGCCCGTATCTGCAACTGAAAAGCATGTCCTGCTCAGCTCCAACTTGCTGCATACTCAGTACAGGCAGTCCCCAGGTTACGTACAAGATAGGGACTGTAGGTTTGTTCTTAAGTTGAATCTGTATGTAAGTCGGAACTGGCGTACAGATTCAGCCGCTGCTGAAACTGACCGCCAGTTCTGACTTACATACAGATTCAACTTAAGAACCCCAAGCGTCCCCAAGTCAGCTGCTGCTGAAACTGATCAGCGCTGATTCCAGGAAGCCTGGGGCAGAGCAACTCTGCCTCGGGCTTCCTGTAGTCAGCGCTGGTCAGTTTCAGCAGCGGCTGACTTGGGGACGCCTGGGGCAGAGCAGCTGGGGTGCTGCTGGGTTGCTCCAGTAGCACCGCTTCTCGGCGCTACTGGACCAACCCAGCAGCACCCCAGCTGCTCTGCCCCAGGCGTCCTGATTCAGCCGCTGCTGAAACTGACCAGCAGCGGCTGAATCAGGACGCCTGGGGCAGAGCAACTCGGGTGCTGCTGGGTTGGTCCAGTAGTGCCCAGAGCGGCGCTGCGGGACTAACCGGCAGCGCCCCAGCTGCTCTGCCCCAGGGTCCGGCAACAAAAGCCTGGTCTGCTGGGGGGGGGGCACACTATCTGCGCCCCCCCCCCAGCAGACCAGGGACACGGGGAGCAAAGCCACAGTGGCAGCGGCCACTTTGCCAGAGCAAAGCCTCAGAAGTGCCGGAACCCGCCGCCGCTGCGGCTTCGCTCACGGTGCCCCTGGTCTGCTGGAGACGGTCTCCAGCAGACCAGGGGCACCATGAGCAGCTTTTCTCGCCCCGGAGGTCGAGGTGGCGGATCGCTGCCTGTGAGCTCCGGGGCGCGAAAGCCCCGTTCGTAAGTGCGGATCTGACGTAAGTCGGATCCGCGTAAGTCGGGGACTGCCTGTACAGAGGAAATGAGCAGAGAATTTACCTACTAAAATCAAAATCTCTACTGAGCTTGTGTAGACTGCAAATGTTTCAGTCTTTTTAAAATGTCAGCAGTTTTCATGGCGACAGCAAAAAGCACCTCCCCAATCCAAATTAAACCCCCTTGCCAAATCTGACATGCTCAGAAAAAAAACCTTTTGTATTGTACCATAGCACCTCAGCCACTGATCGGGACTAGGGGTATTAAAATGTGTAATTAAGTGTGTAACTGCTGAAAAATTCAGCGGTTACACTGTTACATGCAGGGTGGCAGTTGGCTCCCCAGGCACCAGTGGGCATGGGGAGCTGACTTTTAAGCTTTCTGCCCTGCTCCCCCACCCCCAGTGTATCAGAGGCAGCAGCACAGGGGAAAAGGCGGCTCTTTGGGAACTAGTGCATGCAGGGAGCCAGCTTTTAAGATGGCTCCCTGCACATATTGTGTGCCTGCTTGTAACCATGTACACAGTTACACTTTCGCATCCCTAATCAGGAGTTTACAATCTATGGCCTGGTGTACACTACTAAAGTATGCCAGAATAGCTATGCTGGCTAGAAATATGGTACGCACACACACAAAATCACAGTTCTTGAAGACACTTATGCTGACAAAACTACTAGCACCAATGCTTCTGTCACCTTGCTAATATCATTCAGAGAGGTAGTGTTTCTATGCTGGCAGATGAACATCTGTCAGGATATGCTGCATCTACATTAGGTCAACACAGCCCATGTCTATGCTACAGAGTAAAAGTACAATAGATGCAGATGGAGACCGAGAAACAGATGGGAAGTACAGACTAGTTGAAGATTATCTGTTAACAGGTGAATTTTGAGACTGAGCAGTTGAGAATCCATTTAATACATATCACATTTGTTTTGCAAGGTGCTAAGAAGTCAATATAAAATCAACCCAATGACTGTCAATCAAGGTAGTGACCTATCACAAAAAAAAAAAACACTCAGACTGTTTGGCTGCCTGTGATAAGGTGTGTCCTCCACACCACGGGTAAGAGATGTGCATTAAGCCAGATGGGCCCCATCAACCAATTAAGCAGAAAACAGGTAAGATTCAGGCTCTGTGGAGGACCTAATTACAAGAAAGCTCACCTATGAGGTAACCAGCTGGGCTTCTATAAAGCTAAGAGGCTGGCTGTGGCAACAAGGGGGTAGGCAACAGGGAAGAAGCCTGCAGCCTCTTTCCCTGTGGTAAGGGAACAGGAATGGGCAATAGGAACCCATGAAGAATGGTTTACTTAGTGGGTCTAAAAGGTCTGACTGGGGCTGATAAAAAAGCAGCATGGTGGGTGGTAGTCCAAGGAAGAGAGTGGTAAGATTGGTAGAGTCCCAGACCAACTGTTTGCTATAGGGCACCAAACATGAACCCAGAGTAGAGGAAAGGCTTGGATTCCCCTATCAACCACCACAGAGTGGTTTCGTTAAGTGGATATGAAAACTGCAGGAGTGATATAGTCATGGCAATCAGTATGAGGACTGCCTGATGTTGCAGGTGCAGAAGGACTCAATGTCTCTCCTAGAAAAGGAAATTATAGTTTGAAATGGTGGGAGTGAGGCGTTACAAGGTAGCTGTATTATGACTTGGTGAACAAGAGAAGAGCTATATGGAGAAGGACCAGGAAGGGATTGCTAAACTGACCCAACACAGTCCCCAAAATCACCACAAGGCACCACCCAGCTGTGAGCAGAACCCCATGTGACGCTGACCTTTCATACTTCATCTCCAATATTATTTCTTCTTTTCCTTCCCAGCTTTACTTTACTTTCTTTCCTGTACTAGATCTTAATGTGTTTTTTCCTGAGTGGGGTCTCTCTTTTCAGTCTTCTTCTCCTTCCCTTCCTTACATTTCCCCCTTACCTTAAAAAAAAAAAAAAAAAACCCACACATACCACTCCCTCACACACACAACCTCTGCATACATACTATTTTCCTAGCTTATCTCATCAACCTCTCTCTCCTGCCCACCCTCACTTAGGGATTAATTTGTTAACTATACAGCTGTTAGGAGATTAAATTTTGTACTCCAAGACAGAGAGATATCCCACATGCACTGTCTGGAGGCAATGCCCAAAAGAGCAGCCATGCCCCAAATTGCTGGGAATGGGGGAGCATACTGGAATGCCTAATAGAGTCCCTTATGTGTGCTTGAGGGGGAGGGGCTCCATCTTTCCTATCATTCTCTAGTTAGTAGAGGCTGACAACTTGAGGGGCCTGTGGCTGGGCAGTCAGTATGAGGACTGCCTGACATTGCTGGTGCAGAAAGACTTTGAAAGTCTCTCCTGGAAGAGTATCAGAGGGGTAAGCCATAAGTCTGGATCTGCAAAAGCGACAAGGAGTCCTGTAGCACCTTATAGACTAACAGATTTATTGGCGAATGAGCTTTCGTGGGAAAAGGCCCACTTTGTCAGATGCATGTAGTGGAAATATCCACTAAGTGGGTCTTTTCCCACAAAAGCTCATGCTCCAATAAATCTTTTAGTCTATAAGGTGCTACAGGACTCCTTGTCACTTCTGGAAGAGAAAATTATAGTTTGATCGGGTGGGAGGGATGTGTCACAAGGTAGGTCATGTGATAAAGTCTCCAGGAGTACATCCAATCATAACCGACAAACCTACCTGTGGGCCAATTTCCAAACATTCCTTACTACCGCCTGGCTGCTAGACAGTAAAAATATGTGGAGTGAGTCCTTCCTCCCCAACCCCTCAAAACCTTCTGGCTATTCCCTACCCCCATTCCTAAGTAGTTTCTACTACTTGACTCCTCACCCCAGTTTTCTGTTTGATACCATGGAGGGAGGGAGGGAAGAATGGAGGGAGGGAGAAGTGGTCTAGTGCTGCCGTATCCAATGCTCAACTTGGTGTTAAGCCCCCCCATAAATAAATAAATAAATAGCTAGAGTACATATGCCTCCTAGCTTCTTCAAGCTTTCCCAAGCATTGACAAAGTTGAGGTGACCTGAGTCTGAGGCAGGTCTACACGAGGGGACAAGTTTGAATCAAGATACACAACTCCAGTTAAGTTAATTGCATAGCTGGAGTTGACATATCTTGATTTTCACTTTATACCTTGATTTGGCTAGGACTTTAACAGTGTTCGAAAAAGAGCTAGATCAATGGCCCCCAACGCAGTGCCCCAGCGGGCGCCATGGTGCCCACTGGGGCATTTATGTATGCCCGCCGAGTGACCAGGGCTAGCCCAAGCCATTCTTGCGCCCCAAACCCTAGGCACGTGGTGCATGCGTGGCCGCCACCCTGGGTGCTCAGCGCATGCGCAGCACCTGCTTAGAAAGGCTGAGGCTGGGGGCTCTTGTACATTTCAAAGGAGGAATGCCGACATGCCTATGGACTAATTGAGTAGTTGATGGAAAGCCCATCAATTACTCGACTAGTAAATTAACGGCTTGTTAACATCCTTAGTGCTGGGAGTGCTGCCGCTCTCCCTGGCTTGAAGTGGTTTCTATTATATGCAGTCAATTCAATGGCTCTCAGCAGCCCCACTATACAAGACCTTTTACATCTGCACTTGAAAGGGAATCCTCTGAACTGTCATTCATGTTAAAATTCGACACTCTCCAAAGAGGATTGAACAAACACTTGAACTATCTTACACATTATCAAGATAGCTTTCCCAATTATCACCTCTAATACCATTAACTCACAAACATCCCACTCTCCCCACCTCTAATATCGCCAATTCACAGACACTTACCTTCCTTTCTCCCCCCCCCCCCCCCGCATCCCCCTCCTGTTCTGAAATGTGATTTGTCCTTTTCATATGTGTTCATTTTTTTTAATTGTATCCTTTGGTATATATGGTTGTGACTATTTTCTTCCACTATTTGATCTGAGGAAGTGGGTCTGGCCCACGAAAGCTCATCATCTAATAAACCATCTTGTTAGTCTTTAAAGTGCTACATAGTCCTGCATTTTGCTTCCACTATACAAGTTGTTCCAGTGCTCTTGCTGACGAGGGGGGAGGAACCCCAGGGGGCTGTGTTCTGCTTCCAAGGCCCAGAGCCTGGAGAGGAATGTGTCTGGGTGCTGCCCATCCACTCAAGCGTGACCCTTCTTTTCTGCTCCATCGCTTCCAACGTGTCCTGGTCTCTACACCTCAGGCTTTTCATCTGAATATCACCAAGACCTAGTCTCACCCCTTCAAACTGCTCATCCCAGGCTCACTCTGACACTCCTATTCTCCCAGCCCAATCAGGCCCTACCTCTCCACTCATTAACCAATCTCTCCCCTCATCCACACACACTGATCTCCAGTCACTGCTCCCCTATTCATGTTCTCTATCACCAGTGGCAGGTTCCTCATCCAATCTCAGCATCCCCTTTTTCCCCACCCCAGTTCCACATCCAGCCAGTCCCATTTTCTCCCTCCCCATTTCACTCTAACTCTTCAACAGACATTTTCTCTCCCCGCACCACACTGGGGCCCAGTCTGTCTCCTTCAACGATACAGCTGACTCAGTCTGACTTCTGCCTCTCCCAACCCAACTCCCAGTCTCCCTTTCCCCAGCCTCTATTCTCAAGTTTTATGCTTTACCTCCCATTTTCTCCAGGCTATTTCCCCACAAAGTCTGTTTTTTGCCCCTTTGCATTCAAATCCAATAGTGATCCCCTGCTGGCACCAGTTCAGGCAGCGTGGAAGAGAAAGTTAAGAGCAAAGAAAGGTAAACCTCTAGCTCTCAGTTTAACTTTCAGAGGCCATACCCAACACAGCCTACAGAAGCCCGTATCTGCAACTGAAAAGCATGTCCTGCTCAGCTCCAACTTGCTGCATACTCAGTACAGGCAGTCCCCAGGTTACGTACAAGATAGGGACTGTAGGTTTGTTCTTAAGTTGAATCTGTATGTAAGTCGGAACTGGCGTACAGATTCAGCCGCTGCTGAAACTGACCGCCAGTTCTGACTTACATACAGATTCAACTTAAGAACCCCAAGCGTGCCCCAAGTCAGCTGCTGCTGAAACTGATCAGCGCTGATTCCAGGAAGCCTGGGGCAGAGCAACTCTGCCTCGGGCTTCCTGTAGTCAGCGCTGGTCAGTTTCAGCAGCGGCTGACTTGGGGACGCCTGGGGCAGAGCAGCTGGGGTGCTGCTGGGTTGCTCCAGTAGCACCGCTTCTCGGCGCTACTGGACCAACCCAGCAGCACCCCAGCTGCTCTGCCCCAGGCGTCCTGATTCAGCCGCTGCTGAAACTGACCAGCAGCGGCTGAATCAGGACGCCTGGGGCAGAGCAACTCGGGTGCTGCTGGGTTGGTCCAGTAGTGCCCAGAGCGGCGCTGCGGGACTAACCGGCAGCGCCCCAGCTGCTCTGCCCCAGGGTCCGGCAACAAAAGCCTGGTCTGCTGGGGGGGGGGCACACTATCTGCCCCCCCCAGCAGACCAGGGACACGGGGAGCAAAGCCACAGTGGCAGCGGCCACTTTGCCAGAGCAAAGCCTCAGAAGTGCCGGAACCCGCCGCCGCTGCGGCTTCGCTCACGGTGCCCCTGGTCTGCTGGAGACGGTCTCCAGCAGACCAGGGGCACCATGAGCAGCTTTTCTCGCCCCGGAGGTCGAGGTGGCGGATCGCTGCCTGTGAGCTCCGGGGCGAGAAAGCCCCGTTCGTAAGTGCGGATCTGACGTAAGTCGGATCCGCGTAAGTCGGGGACTGCCTGTACAGAGGAAATGAGCAGAGAATTTACCTACTAAAATCAAAATCTCTACTGAGCTTGTGTAGACTGCAAATGTTTCAGTCTTTTTAAAATGTCAGCAGTTTTCATGGCGACAGCAAAAAGCACCTCCCCAATCCAAATTAAACCCCCTTGCCAAATCTGACATGCTCAGAAAAAAAACCTTTTGTATTGTACCATAGCACCTCAGCCACTGATCGGGACTAGGGGTATTAAAATGTGTAATTAAGTGTGTAACTGCTGAAAAATTCAGCGGTTACACTGTTACATGCAGGGTGGCAGTTGGCTCCCCAGGCACCAGTGGGCATGGGGAGCTGACTTTTAAGCTTTCTGCCCTGCTCCCCCACCCCCAGTGTATCAGAGGCAGCAGCACAGGGGAAAAGGCGGCTCTTTGGGAACTAGTGCATGCAGGGAGCCAGCTTTTAAGATGGCTCCCTGCACATATTGTGTGCCTGCTTGTAACCATGTACACAGTTACACTTTCGCATCCCTAATCAGGAGTTTACAATCTATGGCCTGGTGTACACTACTAAAGTATGCCAGAATAGCTATGCTGGCTAGAAATATGGTACGCACACACACAAAATCACAGTTCTTGAAGACACTTATGCTGACAAAACTACTAGCACCAATGCTTCTGTCACCTTGCTAATATCATTCAGAGAGGTAGTGTTTCTATGCTGGCAGATGAACATCTGTCAGGATATGCTGCATCTACATTAGGTCAACACAGCCCATGTCTATGCTACAGAGTAAAAGTACAATAGATGCAGATGGAGACCGAGAAACAGATGGGAAGTACAGACTAGTTGAAGATTATCTGTTAACAGGTGAATTTTGAGACTGAGCAGTTGAGAATCCATTTAATACATATCACATTTGTTTTGCAAGGTGCTAAGAAGTCAATATAAAATCAACCCAATGACTGTCAATCAAGGTAGTGACCTATCACAAAAAAAAAAAACACTCAGACTGTTTGGCTGCCTGTGATAAGGTGTGTCCTCCACACCACGGGTAAGAGATGTGCATTAAGCCAGATGGGCCCCATCAACCAATTAAGCAGAAAACAGGTAAGATTCAGGCTCTGTGGAGGACCTAATTACAAGAAAGCTCACCTATGAGGTAACCAGCTGGGCTTCTATAAAGCTAAGAGGCTGGCTGTGGCAACAAGGGGGTAGGCAACAGGGAAGAAGCCTGCAGCCTCTTTCCCTGTGGTAAGGGAACAGGAATGGGCAATAGGAACCCATGAAGAATGGTTTACTTAGTGGGTCTAAAAGGTCTGACTGGGGCTGATAAAAAAGCAGCATGGTGGGTGGTAGTCCAAGGAAGAGAGTGGTAAGATTGGTAGAGTCCCAGACCAACTGTTTGCTATAGGGCACCAAACATGAACCCAGAGTAGAGGAAAGGCTTGGATTCCCCTATCAACCACCACAGAGTGGTTTCGTTAAGTGGATATGAAAACTGCAGGAGTGATATAGTCATGGCAATCAGTATGAGGACTGCCTGATGTTGCAGGTGCAGAAGGACTCAATGTCTCTCCTAGAAAAGGAAATTATAGTTTGAAATGGTGGGAGTGAGGCGTTACAAGGTAGCTGTATTATGACTTGGTGAACAAGAGAAGAGCTATATGGAGAAGGACCAGGAAGGGATTGCTAAACTGACCCAACACAGTCCCCAAAATCACCACAAGGCACCACCCAGCTGTGAGCAGAACCCCATGTGACGCTGACCTTTCATACTTCATCTCCAATATTATTTCTTCTTTTCCTTCCCAGCTTTACTTTACTTTCTTTCCTGTACTAGATCTTAATGTGTTTTTTCCTGAGTGGGGTCTCTCTTTTCAGTCTTCTTCTCCTTCCCTTCCTTACATTTCCCCCTTACCTTAAAAAAAAAAAAAAAAAACCCACACA
The DNA here is from genome assembly GCF_052426305.1 of Pelodiscus sinensis. NCBI lineage: Eukaryota > Metazoa > Chordata > Testudines > Trionychidae > Pelodiscus > Pelodiscus sinensis. The sequence continues at coordinate 221,053,940 of NC_143052.1, forward strand.
TACCACTCCCTCACACACACAACCTCTGCATACATACTATTTTCCTAGCTTATCTCATCAACCTCTCTCTCCTGCCCACCCTCACTTAGGGATTAATTTGTTAACTATACAGCTGTTAGGAGATTAAATTTTGTACTCCAAGACAGAGAGATATCCCACATGCACTGTCTGGAGGCAATGCCCAAAAGAGCAGCCATGCCCCAAATTGCTGGGAATGGGGGAGCATACTGGAATGCCTAATAGAGTCCCTTATGTGTGCTTGAGGGGGAGGGGCTCCATCTTTCCTATCATTCTCTAGTTAGTAGAGGCTGACAACTTGAGGGGCCTGTGGCTGGGCAGTCAGTATGAGGACTGCCTGACATTGCTGGTGCAGAAAGACTTTGAAAGTCTCTCCTGGAAGAGTATCAGAGGGGTAAGCCATAAGTCTGGATCTGCAAAAGCGACAAGGAGTCCTGTAGCACCTTATAGACTAACAGATTTATTGGCGAATGAGCTTTCGTGGGAAAAGGCCCACTTTGTCAGATGCATGTAGTGGAAATATCCACTAAGTGGGTCTTTTCCCACAAAAGCTCATGCTCCAATAAATCTTTTAGTCTATAAGGTGCTACAGGACTCCTTGTCACTTCTGGAAGAGAAAATTATAGTTTGATCGGGTGGGAGGGATGTGTCACAAGGTAGGTCATGTGATAAAGTCTCCAGGAGTACATCCAATCATAACCGACAAACCTACCTGTGGGCCAATTTCCAAACATTCCTTACTACCGCCTGGCTGCTAGACAGTAAAAATATGTGGAGTGAGTCCTTCCTCCCCAACCCCTCAAAACCTTCTGGCTATTCCCTACCCCCATTCCTAAGTAGTTTCTACTACTTGACTCCTCACCCCAGTTTTCTGTTTGATACCATGGAGGGAGGGAGGGAAGAATGGAGGGAGGGAGAAGTGGTCTAGTGCTGCCGTATCCAATGCTCAACTTGGTGTTAAGCCCCCCCATAAATAAATAAATAAATAGCTAGAGTACATATGCCTCCTAGCTTCTTCAAGCTTTCCCAAGCATTGACAAAGTTGAGGTGACCTGAGTCTGAGGCAGGTCTACACGAGGGGACAAGTTTGAATCAAGATACACAACTCCAGTTAAGTTAATTGCATAGCTGGAGTTGACATATCTTGATTTTCACTTTATACCTTGATTTGGCTAGGACTTTAACAGTGTTCGAAAAAGAGCTAGATCAATGGCCCCCAACGCAGTGCCCCAGCGGGCGCCATGGTGCCCACTGGGGCATTTATGTATGCCCGCCGAGTGACCAGGGCTAGCCCAAGCCATTCTTGCGCCCCAAACCCTAGGCACGTGGTGCATGCGTGGCCGCCACCCTGGGTGCTCAGCGCATGCGCAGCACCTGCCCCGGGTGTGCGGCGCATGCACAGTGCCATTCCTGGGCACGTGGCGCAGGCGCGGCCCCGGGCGCCCAGCAGCCCCAAAAGGTTGGGGACCACTGAGCTAGATAGATTCATGGATGTTAGGTCCATCAATGGCTATTAGCCAGGATGGGTAGGAATGGTGTCCCTAGCCTCTGTTTCTCTGGAGGTGGGTGACAGAGGAAGGATCACGTGAGAATTACCTGTTGTGTTCCCTCCCTTGGGGGCATCTGGCATTGGCCACTGTCAGCAGACAGGATACCGGGCTCGATGGACCGTTGGTCGGACCCACTTATGTTCTCTTTGGCACCATCCCCATAGCAGAAGTCGACAGAAGAAATGCTCATACCATCTTCCTTTACTCCTCATAAGGAGGAGGAGAACTGGCACCAATGGGGGTGTCCTCAGCTTTTGATTTTGCATGTCCTTACTAGACACGCTAAATGGAATGCCAGACTGATCTGTGGAGCATTGATCTGTGGGTAAGTATAGATGGGACCTCACTTGTTCTGTTGCCACCCACTAGACTGAGTAGCAGCAATGAAAATTGACAAGACTGGTCAGTTTTCACTTTACAGAATTTCCAAAGGAACATCTAATCAGCAGCATATTCCAAAGATGTCTGTCTGTAAGATAACATAGCATAGCAGCAGTTTATCCTGAGTTTGCATTTGAAAGGTTATCTTTACAACCACAGGACTAGAATGAAGGCTTAAATTCTACAGAAGTTGATGGCACTGGCATAATATGAATCAACTTTTCTGTCTGCTTCAAGTTAAACCTGTCAATCTCCACTCAAATTATCACGTATTTCTGCATTCTTGGTGAGCCAAAGGAAGATTAAGCACTAATTCAAATTAGTGTTTGAATAACATTATACACTGAAACATTCCTAATTGTTTTAGATAATCAAGGTATAGGATAATTTTGAGCATACTGAAGTAAATTCAGTCATTAATTCGATGGAGTTAGCATAACACTTTTTTAATTCTTTCCTCCACACTCTTATCTATTTGTTCCATATATTCCAAAGAACCATATTGAAAGACTTCCATTACATTTCAGGGGAAAGTGAGGGAAGGAAGGGGGGAGAGAGAGAGACCACTGAGACAAACATACTGGCTTTCAGACAACCCCAAAGTAGAATATTCAAAACTGAAGTTGGTCCATTAAACAACATTATTTCCCCAATCTTGTGTGTCTAATATCCTGGACTGAGACAACTCTAATACCACAGCATATTCAAAATAAATCAACAGCAGCATTAGAGTATACAATCCAACATAGAAAAGTATATTATGTCAATTGGATACACATATACACAGCCAAACAGCCAAAATTGTGTTTCCAAAATTAAAATAGTTAATTGTATAAACAGCATATCTATCTACCAAAGCAGCAATGTGCCATTGTGCAAGAAAAGAGGAATTGCACAAATTATTATTATTACAGTCTTTAAACCAGACTCCATTTAAATGTTTCTGTGGCCTGCTTAACATTCCATGCATATTTCTGGCAAGGTAGCTCTGGCTGAAGTTCAAACTCTCCTTTTCCAACTTTCGTTTACTATAAAAAATTGTTTAATATAGAAAAGTATTCAGCAAACTGCTTCTTATTTTACCCACACCTAAAATACTAACACTTGTGTTCAGTATAACTCTGCATGGAAATTTTTAGAGCAACTCTTCAAAGTGAGTTTGTATTTACCAGACCACATAATCTATAAATGTTATATACTACCATAATCTTTAAACTGTAACAAATTCTTCATATCATTGATGCAAGTTTATAAAAATATATTTAAAATCTATTTTTAAAATGTGATGTTGTTTTCTCGCTCATTAACCAGAGTTCCTTAATCTTATTACATACCACAAAGCCCAAAAGATGTGAAGTCATTTTGTAACAATGTAGTCCAAAGTAATCTGTAGTAGCCCACATATTCTTCAAAGTGTTTAGGCAAAAAATACTAATGTACCAGATTTCTCCCTAAATGTTATCTTCTGATAGATTACCTTACGTTATTTCATAAAGCCTCAAGCAGCTGTGTTTCCAATTTGTTCAAACCAGCTAATAAATCAGAATGGACATGCTACAATGGTATAGTGCATTCGGTACACTGGCATTTGAAAAATGAAAACACACACTCTGGGCTTCTACTTATACACCCCTCACAAAACTATGCATAGGCTCTATCCACAGACAGTGCTGCTTTGTCTGTCTCCTAAAATAAGCTATTACCACTCAAATAATATTTACAAATTGGAAGTAAAAAAGAGACGTTAATACTAAACAGAAATGACTAGGGACCTGATCCTGCAAACACACCCACTTCAGAAGTCAATGTGATTATTCATGCAAGTAAAGCTCAGCATGTGCAAGTGTTTACAGGGACTGAGTACTGTCTGGGGGGGGGGGAGAGAATCTATGCAAGTCAGTCTATCCGCTTTAAGAAACTTTATGCTCCATTTCTTTTAAAAATACAGCTACATCTAAAATAGTGACGATTCATAGGGGAGAATAGGATTTGTTTGGGATTTTTAGAGCAGAGAACCAAAGGTTCCATACAAGGCCCACCTAAGAATATTTAAAACAGAAGAGGCCTATATATTTTTCTGTTCTTCTGAAAGGAAAATAGTAAGTCAAAACTTGAGAAGAAACGTGTTAGGGACCAGCAGCACACTAGTCAAAAAATTACAACTCTGTAACTACACCACAACGCACCAAATAATGTCTGCACTGTCACATTTCAAAGTCAAGGGCTATTTCACCCCACTATGAACACTTAGAAAGGCTTATTTTGAAACACAAGAAATAGTTTGCGGACGTTTGAGATGAGACTAGAGCAAGAAGAGTTTCTTTGACTTCCCAGTGGGAGCTGCGTTTAATATTACTAGGGCAACCCGTTTGACTTACAGAAAGGGCACTAAAGCCTTTAAATACGTTGCGGTAAGTGTCCTTTTGGGATGTTCTTGGCTTGCAGACGTACACCACGGAAGGAGCAAGCCCCCACCAGTCCCCAGATCAATAGCCTCGAGCACCGCAGCCCGGCGGCTCTCTCAGGTGGCTTCAGCCCGCAGTGCTGCCCAGTTTCGCCGCGCGGAACGTCTCTCTACACTCGCCCGGGACGAAGCTGGCTCCGCACAGCCCGGCCAAGGGGTGCCGGCCCCGGCCAGCGCGCACACACCTCCCGGAGGGCTGGGGGCGAGCGGGCCGGGCCCGCTTGTGTCCACCACAACCAAATCCGCGCCGCTGAGGCAGCCTGGCTGCCCGGCCAGGGAGGGAGCACAAGGAGGGGACGGGGACCCGCGAGATGCGCTGGGAACAGGCGGGTTTCAGGCAGATGTAAGCGGGGCTCGCCGGGCTCCAAGCCCGAGTGGCTCCAGCCAGACTCCCCACACCCCGGCCGCGGGTGCCCGCCGGCCCCTTACCTGTCGCGGGGGTCGATCCACGAGGTCTGCCGGGTGTTGTGGTCGATGTAGAAAACGCGCCCGTCGAAGTCTCTCGCCTCCTCCCAGCCCGCGGGCAGCGGCAGCTCCGAGCTCTCCCGGCCCCGCTGCCCGGCTGCCTGCGCCCCCGCCTGCTGCTGCCGCCGCCGCCGCCCGCCGCTCAGCCACGGCATGGCCCCGCCGCTGCCCGCCCGCCGCCGCCCGGCCGCCGCCCGCTCCCCGGCCGGCCCCGGCCCCCCGCCGCCGTCGCCGCCTCCAGCGCTACCAAGCGGCCCCGCGGGGCGCGGGACTCGGGCGGCTCCGGCAGCGCCGCGCCGGGCTCATCCTCCCCCGCTCCGAGCCGGGACCAGCCCCGCCGCTAACCCCGAGCGCCCGCCCGGCAGCGGCCCCGAGCGCCCGCGTCTCCCAGCGCCCGCCCCGCTCACAGCCCCGCCGGCTCCCCCCGCTCCAGCCCGGCGCCTGCCCCGGCCATCTTCCCTGCCTGCCTGCGCCAGGCCCGGCCCCTCCCGGCTATTCCCACGCTGGGGCGGGGCGCGGCGCTTCCCTCCCCGCCTCCAGCCCCGCCGGCCAGACACGCCCCTCCGGCCAGGGCCGGGCCCGCGCCGCCGCCGCAGGGAGCGGGCCGAAGCGAGCGCCTAAGTGGCGCGGAAAGCGGGGCGCTGGGGCTTGCGCCTCACTTCGGGGCCGGGTTCGCGTTACAGCCCCCAGCCCGCCAAGGGAGGGCTGGGCCTGCGGGCAGAAGAGCCGCCCCGTGTGAAAGCGCTCCGCGCCCAGCCCCTTCTGCATCATGTCAATCTCCCCCCTACCCCGTGTGCGCACAGGCCGTGTGAGAGAGTGAAGCACAATTAGACATTTGCATGGAAGCTTGGAGCCTGAGAGAACCTGGGACCAAATGGGTAGCTTAGCCTTAGAGCGTCAAAATCAGTAGCTGTCACTGGTGGGAGCTGACTGGTAGGCATGTGTAGGGAGGCTGGTTTAGCCTTAGGCTGTGTCCAGACTCAGGGTTTTTTCGAAAAAACTTCACCTGCGTCTAGACTGCCGCCGTGTTCTTTCGAAATTAAATCGAAAGAACGCGGCTTTTCTTTCGACGGCAGTAAACCTAATTGCATGAGGAAGAACGCCTTTTTTCAAAAGTGCTCTTTCAAAAAAAGGCGTTCTTGAATGCAAATGGGATTTTCGAAAGAGAGCATCCAGACTGCCTGGGTGCTCTCTTTCGAAAAAGCGGCTTGCTTTTTCGAAAGTTCCGCTTGCAGTCTAGATGCTCTTTTTTGAAAGAGGCTGTTTCGAAAGTATCTTTTGAAAAAGCCTCTTTCAAAAGAGGCTTGCAGTCTAGACATAGCCTTAGAGACAACAGAAGGTAAGAGTTAAAGGCATGCAGTAGAGATCAGCTACACAACATCAATGCAACCTTAACACTACCCTCCCTGGAGCTGGCAATAGCCATGGGTCCAGAACTGCTTACACAGTGTAGTTGATGGATTTCCACTCCATACAGCTGAATGCACATGCATAGACAGTATTAGGTATAGCTGTATTCAGTGGCAGACAGCTGAGGTGGAGAAGCTGATGATAGTGGGGACTCCTGCTACTTGGGTGTTGAGTTCTTCTCCCTTCCCTCATTTGTCTTCATTCTAAACAGTGCAGTGATCTGATCCTCTTTGATCAGCATGCCTCATTTCAGGGCTCAACGGTGGTGTATTAGTAGGCATGCACAGGAGTTTCCTTGCCATGGGGGTTGCCAGCAGTGAGACAGGTTTAATAAAGTTAATTGATGCTGTCAGATGGAATGCTATCAGCATTTAGCAAATGTGGGGATGTTTCTGTAGAGCAGAATCAATGTTTCACAGTAGCATATGTGGAGGCAGCTCCTGTTAGTACATTTTACCTAACATAAATGGTGTACTTGCAAACAATCAAGCACCTTGTTCCTGGAGTGTTCTGCACTATCTACAAATGCAGAGAGCTAGTAAGGGTGTGTTGGAGCATCACTTGGAGTTAAGGCTGTGTTAGTATGTATTTTAACTCATGTTTCCAACTTCCAGAACTTTGCTTTATTTGAACTCTTTATTTCCTGGTTTTTAAAGAGTTGAATTCAGGTAAACTTACTAGAGAAGGGCACAAGGGACCACCAAATCAACTTTAAATCTAGCACCTCCATATATCATACCCAGCCTCTGACTTCTTCACCTTGACTACTCCCAGTGCAGAATGCGGTGGCTGAATGTTAGGCCCTTTCCTGTCTCTGCCTCATCTCCATGTCTGTCAGCCTAGTACAGTGTGCCTTTCCAACCTCAACCACCAGCTCCACACTGAGACAGGCAACTGTAGTGTATGGAACCTGCTTGTGAAGGATTCAGGGTCAGGGACAGACAAAATCAGTGAGGATGTGTTATGAAGAGGAGACAGATATCATGACTGGCATGGATGGTCCAGGGGTTAGGAATTGAAACTTGGATCCAATTTGCTGCTCTATGACAGACTTGACAAGGTCAGTCTCCCTGTGTCAAGTCTCCCCATCTATGGGAATAATAGCATTTCCAACTTAAATGGTGCCGCAAGGGTCTGTTTTGGGACCTGTACTGTTCAATATCTTCATCAATGATGTAGATATTGGGATAGAGAGTACACTTATTAAGTTTGCAGATGATACCAAACTGGGTGGGGTTGCAACTTCTTTGGAGGATAGCAACATAATTCAAAAGGACCTTAGCAAGTTAGAGAAATGGTCAGAGGTAAACAGGATGAAGTTTAATAAAGAGAAATGCAAAGTGCTCCACTTAGGAAGGAACAATCAGTTCCATACATACAGGATGGGAAGCGACTGTCTAGGAAGGAGCATGGCGGAAAGGGATCTAGGGGTCATAGTGGACCACAAGTTGAATATGAGTCAACAGTGTGATGCTGTTGCAAAAAAAGCAAATATGATTCTAGGTTGTATCAACAGGTGTGTTGTAAGCAAAACTCGTGAAGTCATTCTGCCGCTCTACTCTGCACTAGTTAGGCCTCAGCTGGAGTACTGTGTCCAGTTCTGGGCGCCACATTTCAAGAAAGATGTGGAGAAATTGGAAAGGGTACAGAGAAGAGCGACAAGAATGATTAAAGGTCTAGAGAACATGACCTATGAAGCCAGGCTTCATGAACTGGGCTTGTTTAGTTTGGAAAAAAGAAGATTAAGGGGGGACATGATAGCGGTTTTCAAATATCTAAAAGGGTGTCACAAGGAGGAAGGAGAAAATTTGTTCCTCTTGGTTTCTGAGGACAGGACAAGGAGTAATGGGCTTAAAGTGCAGCAAGGGAGGTTTAGATTGGACATTAGGAAAAAATTCCTAACTGTCAAGGTGGTCAAATATTGGAATAAATTGCCAAGGGAGGTGGTGGAATCTCCCTCTCTGGAGATATTTAAGAACAGGTTAGATAGACATCTGTCAGGGATGGTGTAGACGGAGCTTGGTCCTGCCTTGAGGGTGGAGGGCTGGACTCTATGACCTCTCGAGGTCCCTTCCAGTCCTATGATTCTATGAATTCTACCTACCTTAGATGCACAAACAGGCTGTTTGAAGGGTTGTATTGCCGTGGAAATGGTAACAGAGTGAATCGGTACCCAGGAAATTTGCCTGCTGAGATAGCATGCTTAAAATATCTAAGGATCCAGAATTTGGATTCCCCTCATAGCCTTCCTAGAGCTGGTAATAGCCATGGGGCCATACCTGTGCACTCCCACACACGTTTAGTGAGTGCCACGATGGGACATAGAGCTGGCAAACATGGCATTTCTGAAGAGATTCTGGCCTACAGGCTATGTTGAGAAACAAACAACCCCCACATGAGGGGTTCTGCCAGGTGTGAGAAAAGTGAGAAGCATAGAAAAGATCTCATTTGCCTGTCAGTTACACATCTAAAACCAGGGACTCCCTCAGCCTTTAACAAACACATGCACAAGATGCCAGAGCCAAGACCTTCTCAACCACCCCAAGAAATCTGGACAGAGAACCCCTCAGCTTCTGAACAGAAACACCACTCCTGAGAGGCCAAGCCAAGTACCTCCAATCTTCAATTTCCCCATTCTCCTGCCAGTTCCAGGGATAGGAGAGAACTCAGCACCTTGGATCTGATGGTTGTTTCTAAGGAGGAGAGAGAAATCAGGTAACAACACTAAAATTTAATAGGAGGGGAGAAGCATCTTAGTCTGTGAGTCACGCTCCATTCTATGCCCTTCTTTCCTTCTGTGTTATGGCTGTTCTTCAAGTTAAGGAGCGATTGTAGCACAGGTAAGCAAATCTGACAGGGAGTCTAGGTATGTATCCTGGTTGATAGCCTATGGTGAAGTCTGCAGCACCCAATCTACACTATTATTATTATTATTTATTATTAACAACACCGGAAGTATTTCTTCACACAATGCACAGTCAACTTATGGAACTCTATTGCGAGAGGATATTGTGAAGGCCAAGACAAAAGCAGGGTTAAAAAAAAACCTAGATAAATTCACGGAGGTCCATGGTGTCAAGCCTCTGTTTCCTCAAAGCTGGGGATGGGCAACAGAGGATGGATCACTTGATGATTACCTGTTCTTTTCATTCATTCTGTTGTACCTGGCATTGGCCACTGTTGGAAGACAGCATACTGGGCTAGACAGACCTTTGGTCTTATCCAGAATGGCTGTTCTTATGTTCACTGCTAGCTAGACTGAAACTAGCATGACATGCCTATAATCACACTTCCGCTTGCAACGCATTTGTGAAAAACGTAGCGGCTCAGGCTGTAGCATCTCCTTCTCCCCTCTTCAAAAATATCACTGTATAACTCTCCACCTGCTCTGCTTCTTGGCAGATGCTCTTGTCTAACAAAACTGAAAGGGAAAGAATGCAGTAGGGTACCCAGTATAATGGGAAAATTCTCCACATTAGGTAGAGCAGGAGAAACAACCTGCTGTCAAACTAGAACACTGTGCACAATATATAGAACTTAAATTTTCCCTGTTTTTGGCCTTGCAAGAAAGACAACACAATTTATGCAGTGAAATACTGCCAAAGTTTGCAAAGAAACTAATTAAAACATTAATTATAGTTAATGTAAATTAACACATTTACACTCAGTTTTATCAATTCATTGTCTCATACTCATTGCATACCTTGATACGTGCATCTCAACTCTCATTTATTTCACACATTTTCACTCCACACCCACTTTTGCTCCATGTCAAGTCCATCCACTCCTGAGGCACTTATCACTCCATACCTACCCCAATTATTTCTACATTCCCCACCCAATTGTTCTGCAGATGCACACACCTTCCTTGCCATTTATAGTCACTAATTCTGCACAGCCCTATGTCACTGTACAGCTGTCTATTCCATATGCACATATACTCACTCCCATAAATGATGATTCAGTCCCTGTTGATTATGGAATTTCTGGCCTTTCTAGTCTACAGGGGAAATTCTTTATCTGTGATGAAATCTTTACCTGATTGACTTGCTCATCTTCATTCCTTACTTGTTTAGAAATGGCAGCCAATCAGAACCGATAGCAAGGAAAACTCCTGTTCCCACAGCTTCCAATTGTGAGAAGATATTCTAAGCTTATTCCCCATATCCTGCTGCACCCAAACCATCTGGATCCACCACACAGGTTCCTCTGGAGGGGGAGCACTGATGGAATCCTCCCTCCTCCCATCTCACTGTCTTTCGTGGTGGCCAGCTCAGCTGATCTCCTCATCTTCCAGGCTTCAGTGAGCCATTATGTCCGAATTCATCAGAGAATAGAGAAATTAAGGAAAAGGGAATGATCTGTGCCTCCCCCCGCTTCCGCCCTTCACCCAGTCCCCCGAATAGGGCCTGGCTCCACAGACCAACTGTTCTCTGCCAGTGCCATCCTCTGGGACAAGAATAGCTTAATCCATGTAATGGGGAAACACTGCTATGACTGCGAATCCCCTCCCCTGGGGTTGCAGCTTCCTGTGAGCTGCCTGCAGAAGGACCCCCGTGCTCATTGTTAAATCAGAGATCACTGGTTCCTTTGGTGATCTCCCTAAAACATAAAAGTAGGAGAATTAGCTGATCAACCTCTAAATCCAAAGGATTGGTAAGAGAAGGGCATTAAAAATCTCCCAGAAGATACCAGTGATAAGTGGGGAGCCAGGAACTGGGCTTAGGGGTATGCATCAAAATAGAGGCAGTAGGATATTGGGGTGGCATGGGTAAATAAGGTGATGCAGTGACAGAACAAACTGATTGCACATGAGTGCAAGACAATAACTTTCACGTGCTCCTCCTATTATATTTTATTAACATAGCCCCACTGACAACTTTTGTTATTTCAGAAATGATGCTTCTGGTGAGCAGCACAGATATTGAGACATGTTCACAATAGGGATGTAAGCAACTAGTTGAGTAGTCGACTACCCAATAAGCCTAGGTTTATCATGTAGTTGAGTGACTTCTCCACTGCTCACTCCCTCTCCTTACTGCCTCTGCATCAGAGGCAACAAAGGAAGGGGGAAGCAGGAGATGGTGCTGCAGGGGAGCTGGCTTAAAAGCCATTTCTCCCGGCACTGTCTATGTGGTGCCTTGGGGGGTGGGACAGGGGAGGCAGACCCATGACGGTCCCAGAGCTGGCGCGAGCCAGAACTGAGGGAGCTACCCCCACTGTGGTTCTGCATTTTAAATTAAGAGCCTTGAGGTGCTTACTGCATTTAAAATGTAGAGCCACAGTGGTCCCGGAGCCAGCATGAGCCAGTTCTGCTCAGTCCTCGCTCGTGCTGGCTCTGGGAATTATCTCCGCTGCGGCTCTGAAGTTTAAATGTAGTAGGAGCTGGATGCACAGGCAGCCTGGCTTCTACTACTTTTAAACTGCAGAGCCAGAGCAGGGGGAGCTCCTGAGCCTGGTGCAAGCTGGGACAGAGCGCCTCTCCTTATTGACTAATCGTGTAATCAATACAAATTGTATCGACTACACAATTAGGGTATGTCTACACTCCCACCCTAGTTCGAACTAGGGTGGTAATGTAGGCAACCGGAGTTGCAAATGAAGCCCGGGATTTGAATTTCCCGGGCTTCATTTGCATAAAGCCGGGCGCCGCCATTTTTAAATGTCTGCTAGTGCGGACTCCGTGCCGCGCGGCTACACGGGGCTCGAACTAGGTAGTTCGGAGGAGTAACGGTAGTTCGGACTAGGAAGCCTAGTTCGAACTACCTAGTTCGTACCCCGTGTAGCCGCGCTGCACGGGGTTCGAACCAGCGGGGTTTTAAAAATGGCGGCTCCCCGCTTATGCAAATGAAGCCCGGGAAATTCAAATCCCGGGCTTCATTTGCAAGTTCAAATCCCGGGCTTCATTTGCAAGTGCGGTATGCCTACATTACCCCACTAGTTCGAACTAGGAGGGTAGTGTAGACATACGCTGAGCCCTCAAGATGCTCCCTCTTTGTGGGTCCAGTGGGGTGGGCTCTGAGTTGGATTGAAAGGCTTAGTGAGCCAGATCTGGCTCCTGGATCATATCTTGCCCACCCCAGCTTTATGGAAACCCTTTTGGCAATGCTTACCTAAAAGGAATACAAGTTGAATCTCCAAAATCCAGGATTCTCTGGTCCAGCAAAATCTGTGATCCTGCTGGATCCGAGAGCCCCAACCCCCAGGAGTGCAAACCGGCTGAAAGCCCCATCCCGGGGAGCCCCAGCCAGCAGGACTGTTGAGCCCTGTCCCTAGGGAGCCCTGGCCAGACAGGACAGTAGCAGGGCAACCAGTGGCAAAAGTGGGGTAGCTAGCAAGCCCCATCCCTGGGGATCCCCGGCAAAGCACAGCAGAAGCGGGGCAGCTGGCAAGGCCCATTCCTGGAGCTACCATGTGGACAAGGGGGATCCAGTGGATATAATGTACTTAGATTTCCAGAAAGCCTTTGATAAGGTCCCTCACCAAAGGCTCTTAAATAAAGTAAATTATCATGGGATAAGAGGGAAGGTCATTTCATGGATTGATAACTGGTTAAAAGACAGGAAGCAAAGGGTAGGAATAAATGGTAAGCTTTCTGAGTAGAGAAAGGTAACTAGTGGGGTCCCCCAAAGGTCTGTCCTGGGACCAATCTTATTCAACTTATTTATAAATGATCTGGAGAAAGGGGTAAACAGTGAGGTGTCAACATTTGCACGATACTAAACTGCTCAACATAGTTAAGACCAAAGCAGACTGAAGACCTTCAAAAAGATCTCACCAAACTAAGCAATTGGGCAACAAAATGGCAAATGAAATTTAATGTTGATAATTGTAAAGTAATGCACATTGGAAAACATAATTCCAACTATACATACAATATGATGGGGACAACTACTCCAGAGAGATCTTGGAATCATTATGGATAGTTCTCTGAAAACATCCACTAAGTGAGCAGCAGCAGTCAAAAAAAGCAAATAGAAAGTTAGGAATCATTAAAAAAGGGATAGAGAATAAAACAGAAAATATCTTAGTGCTTCTATATAAAACTTGAATACTACATACAGATATGGTCGCCTCATGTCAAAAAAGATACAGTGGCATTGGAAAGGGTTCAGAATAGGGCAACAAAAATGATTAGGGATTTGGAACAGGTCCCATATGAAGAGAGATTAAAAAGACTTGGCCTTTTTAGCTTAGAAAAGAGGATACTAAGGGGGGATATGATAAAGATCTATAAAATCATGAGTGGTGTGAAAAAAGTGGAGGAAAAGTTATTTATATATTATAAGAACTAGGGGTCACCAAATGAAAATAATAGGCAGCAGGCTTAAAACAAACATAAGGAAGTTTTTCTTTACTCGGTGCACAGTCAACCTATGGAACTCTTTGCCAGAGGATGAGGTGAAGGCTAGAACTTTAACAGGGTTCAAAAAAGAGCTAGACAGATTCATGGAGAGTAGGTCCACCTATGGCTATTAGCGAGGATGAGTAGGAATGTGGTGACCCTAGTCTCTGTTTCTCTGGAAGCTGGTGACAGGGGAGGGATCATGTGAGGATTACTTGTTGTGCTCCCACCCTCCGAGGCATCTGGTATTGGCCACTGTTGGCAGACAGGATACTGGTCTGGATTGATTGTTGGTCTGACCCAGTATGGCCGTTCTTATGATTCCTGGTCAGGCGGGGGAGAAGCAGGGCCATGGCAGCTCCATCCAGGGAAGCCACAACAGGCCATCCAAGTCCAAGCCCTGTAGACTGGATCTCAGTAGCAATGGGGCCGGAGCATAGCCAGCTGTAGGGAGAGGGAGCATCCTGGGAGGCTGGTGGCAGGGGACCTCCCCTGATCTGGTAAATTCCTTCATTTGGGAGGGTCAGGTCCTGAGACTGTTGGACAAAGGAGGTCCAGCCTGAACTACGAAATACAAAAATTTCAGAGGGGTAACCGTGTTAGCCTGTAACTGAAAAAACTTAACAATGAATAGTCCTGCAGCAACTTAAAAACGAACAAAACATGTAGATGGTATCACGAGCATTTATGGGCACAACCCACTTCTTCAGAGGAAAATAAAATATAGTGAGTCAGAAAGCTCTCAACATGTAGCATTTATTAGATGAAATATTTTGTTAAATTTCTTTTAAATTACTAAGAAGCCAAATTAGGCAGAAACAATAATATATGATCTCTCTCTGGATTTATCTGCTTACTAAGATGGATAAAATGGCAAATAAGAAAGTTGTGAAATTTACAGGAGTTAGTAAAGTTCATCTTTAAATAATCATAGCAGACTTTTTGTGTAGATGAGTTACCATGAGCAGACAACCATACCTGGGAATTGCCTCAGTTGCTCTATGTGGTCCTCAGCTCCCAGCTTGCTCTTTTCTGGGAGGACAGGGATAAAGGCAATCTTAAATCCTGTTTTGCAATCCTTGTAGGCTGTTTTCATACTATTTCCTAATAAAGTATTGTTCAAGTGAATATAAAACTGCTTTCACTAAAAGAACTATACAGCTCAATTTTACGTGGGGTATGTCTACACTACAAAGTTAGTTTGAACTAACGGACGTTAGTTCGAACTAACTTTCATAGGCGCTACACTAGCGCTCCGCTAGTTCGAATTTAATTCGAACTAACGGAGCGTTTAGTTCGAACTAGGTAATCCTCATTCCACGAGGATTAAGCCTAGTTCGAACTAGCTAGTTCGAATTAAGGGGTGTGTAGCCCCTTAATTCGAACTAGTGGGAGGCTAGCCCTCCCCAGCTTTCCCTGGTGGCCACTGTGGACAACACCAGGGAAACTCTATTGCCCCCGTCCCGGCCCTGGCCCCCTTAAAGGGACACGGGCTGGCCACGGTGCCCGTGCCAGGTGCAAGCCTGCCAGCACCCAACCAGCAGACCCTGCACCTGGCATGGATTGAGCCACCCACCCAATGCCCCCCAGCCCTCCCCCTCTTCCTGGGACCAGGCTGGCGGCTCCCGGGAGCTTGCCCGGGACCGCAAGAGGCGGGCACCCGCCTGGGCTACTGCGGACATCGTGGACCTCGTCCACGACCTCCGCACTAGGCACAGGAAAGTGGCCGGCTTGGGCAGGATAGCTGCCAGCCTGGCCACCCAGGAGCAGGTGTGCAAGAGAATCAAGGGGGTCCACTGAGACCCCCGACCCTGAGCCCTAGCTTACAATGGCCGTACTGGGTCAGACCAAAGGTCCATCTAGCCCAGTAGCCTGTCTGCCGACAGCGGCCAACCCTAGGGACCCTGGAGGGGATGGACCGAAGACAGTGACCAAGCCATTTGTCTCGTGCCATCCCTCTCCAGCCTTCCACAAACCTTGGGCAGGGACACCACTCCTACCCCCTGGCTAATACCACTCCATGGACCCAACCTCCATGACTTGATCTCACTTCCCTTTAAACTCTGTTCTAGTTCTAGGCTTCACAGCCTCCTGCAGCAAGGAGTTCCACAGGTTGACTCTTTGCTTTGTGAAGAACAACTTTCTGTTACTAGTTTGAAGCCTGCTACCCATTCCTTTCCTTTGGTGTCCTCTAGTCCTTCTTTACGGGAACTAATGAAGAACTTTTCTGTATGCACCGTCTCCACCCAACTCCTGCTTTCAGAGACTTCTATCCTGTCCCCCCTCCATCTCCTCTTTTCAAAGCTGAAAAGTCCCAGTCTCTTTAGCCTCTCTTCATATGGGACCTGTTCCCAACCCCTGATCATTTTAGTTGCCCTCCCCTCTCCCAGCCTCTCTCTTCCCCTCTCCCACCTCCTTTTCCCAGTCTCCCCGAGTTTTGTTCAATAAAGAGAGTTTCTAGTTTTGAACACACATGTCCTTTATTTTGTACATCAGGAAGGGGGGTTAGGGAAGGGTAAGTGGAAGGAGGTGAGGGAGGAATGGGGCACGGGCCCCCGTGGGGAGGACTGGGCTGGCTCTGCGGGCTTCTGGGGGTGGAAGCTTTCCTGCAGCCCCCCAATTGCGCCCTCTCCCCAGATGGCAGCCTGCGGCAAGGGCAGCCGGGCTGATGGCCGAGTGCTGTGATGTGCCCAGTGTGGGCACTCAGGGCACTCCAAGCCAGGACTGCTTTGCAAGCGGGGCACCCCTGAGAACTGTCTGTCTGGGTTGGGACCCTTTAATCACAGCCCTCAGCTAGCCTGAGACAGCATCTCCATGCTCTAAGTCCTCCTCTGATGCCCTGCCGGCACTGCTTCCGGCCATCCTTAACCCCGCTTCAGGGTCCACTTAACGTGGACGCGCTAGTTCGAATTATCAAAACGCTAATTCGAACTAGTTTTTAATTCTAGATGCGTTAGTTCGAATTAGCTTAGTTCGAATTAACTAATTCGAACTAACTTAGTTCGAATTAGCGCTCTGGTGTAGACATACCCTAGGAGAGTCCCAACTTTCCATCCAACATCTTGGTGTCTCAAGAGCCTCAAAAGCCCTAGATTGGTGGGGGGGTTTCATTTATCAATGAAAACATTTTGGATTTGTATAACTATGAAATATTTGTTCATAACGTATTGCTATCAGAAGTTTCTTACTCTCCCATGACACCGTGAGAGTATGTTTCATACCAGCCATTGTTCAAGGCCTAAGCTTGTCATAACTTGTCAGGCAACAACATTGCAATCTTTATTCATTCAGTTATTCAAATTTATACAATGTAGCTGTATGAGAGGAACTAGTTTAATCAGAGCAAATGCCCTACTCTGTCCCCAAAGGGGTGTTAGAAGGGAAAAAGAGGGGCACCTAACAGACCCCACATGTTAAGTGTATAAAGAGGGAAAACAAGTATCAGTGGAAGATGTAGGCCAGAGCCTTTCTTTAAACTGCATTGTCATTCCAGGTGGAACTTTCCTGATCCAGGCAGACCAGGTGAGAGAAGAAGCAGAATACAACCAAGTAATTTGCAACCCTATAAAATGTTGCCACAAAATTAGTTTTTGATTTTGAAAATTGTCTCGTGCCATGTACAAGGAATGTCAGTACTCACAACACTGTTCGCCCATTAGCAGTTCAGGACTAACTGCTCTTACACCTTCTTCCTTATGAGGAATGTTGCTCTCCACTTCACCAACTGTCCTGTTTGCAAACTTAAGGACCAATATCCATAACACTGCTTTCCCAGCCAGCAACTAATAAGTAGGGGTATGTCTACACTACAAAGTTAATTCGAACTAACAGACGTTAGTTCGAATTAACTTTCATAGGCGCTACACAGGCAAACCGCTAGTTCAAACTTAATTCTAACTAGCGGAGCGCTTAATTCAAACTAGTTAAACCTCATTCTACGAGGACTAACGCCTAGTTCGTGTTAAGTAGTTCGAATTAAGGGCTGTGTAGCCACTTAATTCAAACTAGTGGGAGGCTAGCCCTCCCCAGCTTTCCCTGGTGGCCACTCTGGGCACCACCAGGGAAACTCGTCTGCCCCCCTACCGGCCCTGGAGCCCTTAAAGGGGCACGGGCTGGCTACGGTGCCCGAGCCAGGTGCAAGCCTGCCAGCACCCAGCCAGCAGACCCTGCACCTGGCACGGCACGAACCAGCCACCCGCTGCCACCCAGCCCTCCACCTCTTCCCGGGACCAGGTTGGCGGCCCCCAGGAGCCTGCCCAGGTCCGCAAGAGGCGGGCACCCACCTGATCCAGTGCAGAGATCGTGGACCTCATCCACGACCTCTGCACGAGGCACAGGAAAGTGGCTGTCTAGGGCAGAAGAGCTGCCAGCCTGGCCACCCAGGAGCAGGTGTGTATGAAAATCAGGGTGGTCCAGTGAGACCCCCGACCCTGAGCCCTGAGCTTAGAATGGCCGTACTGGGTCAGACCAAAGGTCCATCTAGCCCAGTAGCCTGTCTGCCGACAGCGACCAACACTAGGGACCCTGAAGGGGATGGACCAAAACAATGACCAAGCCATTTGTCTCGTGCCATCCATCTCCAGCCTTCCACAAACAGAGGCCAGGGACACCATTTCTACCCCCTGGCTAATACCACTCCATGGACCCAACCTCCATGACTTGATCTCACTTCTCTTTAAACTCTGTTATAGTTCTAGCCTTCACAGCCTCCTGCAGAAATGAGTTCCACAGGTTGACTATTTGCTTTGTGAAGAAGAACTTTCTGTTATTAGTTTGAAGCCTGCTACCCATTCATTTCATTTGGTGTCCTCTAGTCCTTCTATTATGGGAACTCATGAAGAACTTTTCTTTATGCACCGTCTCCACACCATTCATGCTTTTATAGACCTCTATCATATCCCCCCTCCGTCTCCTCTTTTCTAAGCTGAAAAGTCCCAGTCTCTTTAGCCTCTCTTCATATGGGACCTGTTCCCAACCCCTGATCATTTTAGTTGCCCTCCCCTCTCCCAGCCTCTCTCTTCCCCTCTCCCACCTCCTTTTCCCAGTCTCCCCCAGTTTTGTTCAATAAAGAGAGTTTCTAGTTTTGAACACACATGTCCTTTATTTTGTACATCAGGAAGGGGGGCTAGGGAAGGGTACGTGGAAGGGGGTGAGGGAGGAATGGGGTACGAGCCCCCAATGGGGAGGACCGGGCTGGCTCTGCGGGCTCCTCGGGGTGGAAGCTCTCCTGCAGCCCCCCAGATTGACCCCTCCCCGGATGGCAGCCTGCGGCAAGTGCAGCCGGGCTGATGGCCAAGTGCTGTGATGTGCCGAGTGTGGGCACTCAGGGCACTCCAAGCCAGGACTGCTTTGCAAGCGGGGAACCCCTGAGAACTGTCTGTCCGGGGTGGGGGTTGGGTCCCTTTAAGCACAGCCCTCGGCTAGCCTGAGACAGCAGCTCCACGCTCTGAATCCTCATCTGATGCCCTGCGGGCACTGCTTCCGGCCATCCTTAACCTCAGTTCAGGGTCCACTCAATGTGGACATGCTAGTTCGAATTAGCAAAATGGTTTTTAGGTCTAGATGCACTAATTCGAATTAGCTTAGTTCGAATTAACAAATTCGAATTAAGTTAGTTCGAATTAGTGCCGTAGTGTAGACATACCCTAGGGCTGTCAGTTGACATGCATTAACATCTGCGATTAATGCAGGACAGGATTAATACATTAATTTTTTTAAACATGTTAATTGCAGGCATTAATGCTGCGCTGCCCCTTTGAAGTGCCGTTTTGATGCTTTAAAGGGGCAGTGCAAGCGGAGCCAGGATCAGCTGGAGTCCCCAGCTGATCCTCGGCTCTGCTGTTACAAATCCCCTTTTAAGCACCAGTGCGGCACTTCAAAGGGGCTTTGCAACATGGAGCTGAGGATCAGCTGGGCACTCCACCTGATCCCCGGCTCCACTTGTGCTGCCCCTTTGAAGTGCCATTTTGATGCTTTAAAGGGGCAGTGCATTAGGAGCTAGGAATCAGCTGGAGTCCACAGCTGATCCCAGGCTCCTAATGCGCTGCCCCTTGGAAATGCCTCCATGGCGTTTCCAAGGGGCAGTGCTGCATGGAACCTAGGGTCAGCTGGGGACTCCAGCTGATCCCAGGATCCATGCAATGCTACCCGGTTGAAACACTGCCACAGCGTTTCAAAGGGGAGGCACGTGCGATTAATCACGATTAAATTTTTTGACCACTTGACAGCCCTACTAATAAGCTAAGACATAGGGTCAAATTCATTCACTGGAATGTGTCAGCACCTTCTGACAGAATGCAGGTGTGGGGTCCCAGCACTAGCAAGTCAGCCAGCAGAGCTAACCCCATCCGCATGCCATTCACAGGGTGAAGGTCTATTGTTTTTCCTGTTGTTGGTATTTTATTCCAGGCACACCCCCTCATGCGCATACTATTTTTATTTCAATTACCAATGTTCCGACGTGAAAAATAGATGGAACTGTCCTCAGAAGCCCTGTAGCATGCCCTGACTAAAAGAGGATACTGCCATGAAAGGACCTGGAGTCTAGAAGACAGAAGGATGAGTGAGACAGTGGACCTGTAGCAAAAAGAAGGTTAAGACAGCAGTGGAAGACGGTAAACAAACAGATAATTAAGCTTTACCAAACATATTCAAGTTTCGTGCTAAACATGTTTATAATTTTACGCAACAAGTCTACATTATGCTGATTTTAATGACTAATGACAAATGTCTTTGATTTTAAGTTGCAGTAAGAAAAAAATTGCTTCTTTATTGAAGAATTAAAGTATTGATTTAACTTGCTATAAATTTAACCTGAAAATGAAAAACTTACTTTATCTTGAAGCTTGGGTAAGAAATCTTTCCTTCTGAGAAATGTATAAACAGCAGCAGTTTTTATCTTATTTTGATTCTACAGAAGAAATCCAATGAGAGCCCAACAAACACTAAGGACGATAGAAACACAAACTCACTGTGAAACTACGAGGAACCATATTACCATAGAAAGAGGTTATCACTTGTTTGTTTTTGGATCCTGGAGTTATATACACTAACAGTACCACCCAGTGGTCAGGATACTCCACTATTACCATTGTTCTACTGTGTCTCATTCAGTACACTGGTGGATCACAGTAAGCTTGCATTGCATATAAAAGCTCACAGACTGGCTTGTTTCTAGAAATTATTTGTAAAATAATTCATTTATTCATCTTACTGATAGAGATTTAAATACACACACACACACACACACACACACACACACACACTAAAATCAAGGCCCTTCCTAGGTGAAGGGCCTCATGGAGAGTGTGTGCAGGGTCTCCAGCACAGTACTACTTCACTCTGCAAGTTCTGTTTACTTCACCAGCACTCTGATGCTTGTTCTCAGAACACACTGACATCTTTGGAGAGCTTCAGAGGGGGAGCCGAGTTAGTCTGTAACTGGAAAAACTTTAAAAACAACCAATAGTCTAGCAGCACCTTAGGGTGTGTCTAGAGTACAGGGTTTTGTTGACAAAGGTGGACTTTTTTCGACAAAACTATACCTGTGTCTACACTACCGCCGAGATCTGTCAACATAACTCAGCCGTTTTATTGACGGCGGTAAACCTCATTCTGTGAGGAATAACGCCTTAGTGAACAGAGTTCTGTCAACAGAAAGCGTTATTGCATCTACACTGTCCTTTGCGTCTATACTCATGTCCACAAAGCGGCTTGCTTTGTTGACAGAACTGAATGTAGTTTAGATGCTCTTTGTCAACAGAAGCTTGTCGACAATATCTGTTGACAAAGCCTCTGTCAACAAAAGCCTGTTGTCTAGATGTACCCTTAGAGACTAATAAAACATGTAGATGGTATCATGAGCTTTCATGGGCACAACCCATTTGAAAGGTCTGTGAAATGTTTTTACTTTGATCAGTGAAGAGAGGAATCTGCTCCTTAGTTCCCTCAGTCTGGCTGAAGTGATCACTTTCCTATCATCACCATGACCAGATGGAATCAATCCCTGGGTAACAATTTGCCACAAGTATGTTCTCAAGCTTTTCCTGACAATGGTTACTTTTATATGCCTTTTTATGGTGACTTTGTCAGCAGGTGTTTGCAACAAAATATTACCGGTATTTATAGTTATACTAGAGGGAAGGAAAAAAAAGTGTCCAGTTTGAAATCTACCCTGAAGATCCTGTCATGTTTCTTTATCACACTGGGGGTGCGTCTACATAGCAGGGCTTAACTAGAAATAAGCTACACAAATTGAGAATCAATTGCATAGCTTATTTCAAAATAGTTTATTTTGAAATTGGGAGCCTCTACACAGCGCTTATTTCAAAATAAAGTACTCTTCCTCCAACTTCCCTTATTCCTCCTACAATGAGGTTTACAGGAGTCAGAGTAAGAAGTCCTCCAGCTTGACAGTATTTCAACATTTCAAAATAACTGCCCGTAGACACGGACTAAGTTATTTTGAAATAACGTTGCTGTGTATATGTACCCTGGGTTCCTCCCTGCATACAGAGCAAAATATTCAAGATCCAAGTTGACCTCTATACTCTTCCTTCAAAACAGAGAGAATTTTCACTTCATGGAGCAAGAACTATGCCTCAGACTTCCCAGTATGAATAAAAACCAATCACAGCCTCTCTTTTTTATAGAAGCATTAGGTTCATACCCAGCATACAAATGGATTCTCCTATTTAACATTGCTTGGTATTTTTTTAATGTGGCCAGCTCGGTCTCACCAACCAGGAGGACACTGTTCTTTTAAATAAACAAAAGCCTCAGAAATCAAGTCAATCCTGGGTGCCCATGGCTGTTGTACCTTTCTTTGCCAGAAGCAGGATGTGTGCAAAGAATTTCTAATACACAGTGATAATATGTTAAGGATGTTTGTGTTCTGTTGCTTCTAAGCATCAGCTTCCCTTAGCAAATATTTGTCCCACATAAAATATATAGACATCTTACCTAGATATTAAGGGGACAAGCCATAACACCACAATTAAAAACAAAAACTAAATATATCTTCGTGTGTGCTTATGGCAGGCATTTCATATAAACCTTAAAATTGCAACGGGTCTCCAATGCACCTCATCGACTTATAGGTGAATTTATACTATCAAGAGACCAGTTATGCTTTTACAAACCTCAAAAGTAAATTTCAATTGCCCAGCAATTTTTCAATTATTTACAAATCAGGAACTGATTTTTTAAATTAATTCCAAGACCCCTCAGCACTGTAAAGTAATATCTCAAATCAGGCTGCTGTTCATTTTTAATATAGGACGGGGTGGCCACCCCGTGGCTCACGAGCCACATGCGGCTCTTCAAAGGAAAAATTGTGGCTCCCACACCCGCACCCACGGCTGTTCTGTGTTCCCCTGCTCTGACCTTTTTTCCTTGTCTGGTCAGGGCGCCACTTGGGGCAGCGAGATCTGACACTGCGACAGACGGAAGCCTACTTGGGCCACATGCAGCTCTTAAAGGGGCAACAGGGTTTTTTTCTTGACAACTTTTCCCTCTGCTCTTTGTGCTGTATCCACCACTATTTTGGCTCTCTGTCTGTAATGGGCTGGCCACCCTGATATAGGAAATCTGCTCCAAGTAAATTTCTATAACATTTTTAGATTGGCAAAGTCCATGACAATCAACCTCATATCTGATGCAAGTAAATGGAAGAGGATGTAAGGAATTCCCCACATTCAATTTATATCAGCATCCAATAATCAGTCTTTATACACCCATCTAAAAAAAGCAAAAGTATAAGTGTAATGAGACAGGAGTCATTAAAAGTATGGTACCCTTTTCAGTTATCTTATTTTCACAGAGGAAATCCCCTATCACTAGCCTAAGGCCAAGTAGCTCTCCTTGCTCTCATTATCAAGCATGACTAGTTCCTGGACTGCCCATAATCCCATTTTTTTTCCAGCTACAGTGCAACATAAGAGAGTGCCTCAGGTAGACTGGAGTTTAATGGGTCAAACCTGAACAGGTGCAAATTAGTCATGTGGCACAAAAATTGAAGATACACAACTTTACAGCAATTGAGGAGCTGGCTGATGGCCAACTTGAAACAACTTCTCTACATGGCTTCATCCAGACAAATGAAGATGCCGACCCTATGTAGTCTCTTTTGGAATGTTGGTATAGCCAGCCTGTCTGTGGTTTCTTAGGTTTAATCTTTTCTTCTGAGAGTTTCTCAAGCCAAGTCTACACTGGCGGAGAGAATTGATGCAAGATATGCAATTCCAGCTATGTGAACTGCATTGCTGGAGTCAACGTGCCTTGTATCAATTTTCTGGGCTGGCCCCACACAGCAGGAAGTCAATGAGAGAAACTCTCCTATTGACTTCCCTTACTCCTCATAAAAGCAAGGGGTAGTGATATTGATGGGGGTGCCTTTTCTAGACCTGCTAAATCGAACCCAGGAAGATCAATTGCCAGAGTGTCAATCCTCTGCTAAAGGGAGACGTGGCCTTATTTATCCATGAATAATTCATATCATGCAAGTTACTGACTTATTGACTTTGCAATCTTAATATTTTTCACAAAGTGGTGTGTGTGTTTATGTAAATCTCGTAAACTTTTAAAAAGTAAATTAAAAAAAATAGTGATTGCATCATGTTGGGATCCCTGTTCTTAGTTCTGCTGTCTGGGTACACAGAAGCCCTATACCATTCCAAGAAGCAAATGAAGGGGGAGTTTTGTTCATCCCCTACAGCTCTTGTCTGCGGTATGGTCAGTCACTGCATGGGAATTATATGTGCTGACTCCACGTGTGTTTTGAGGCTGGAGGACCAACAGGAAAATATAGTGGGTGCTGAGTACCCACCAGCAGCCCCCCAATCAGCTCTTTTCCCTCCCCACCAGCAGGCCCCATTGGTCAACTCCTCCCTTTACCTCTCAGTGCTTCCAATCCACTGTAATCAGCGGTTCTGCAGCATCCAGGGAGCACTGGCAGGGAGGGGGAGAAGCAAGGGCAGAGCATGTTCAGGTGATGGGGCAGAATGGGGTCAGAAGTGGGAGAGCAGGATGCAGCCTTTGGGAAAAGGGTGCAGTGATAGCAAGGTCTGGGGTGGAATAGGGGGCAAGCACCCCCTGACCACTCAGAAAGAGTGTGCCTCTGTTGGGAATGATGTGTATGCAGTCCTCTAATCACACAGGAGCTGTAAGGGATAGAGAACATGTTCCAAGCAAACAGTTTGGTAGCTAAATTCTCTGCAAATTCTAACAAGACTTTATTGAACAAGTGCAAACTGAGATTTTGGGGGGGGGGGAAGGGGTCTTCTAACTTGGCTAAATTTTGCCAGTTTTTCATAGGGACAACCCAATCACATCCCTACCATTACAGCAACCTCTCCACCAAGCATCAAGTGCCTGCTGAAAAAGCATGGAGATCATAGAACTTCTCTATGAAACGTGTGTTATTTTATTGTATATTGAGCAGAACAGTATCTTTTCCCCTGCTCACATTCTCATAAACAACTGAACCACATTAACTGATTTTGCAAAAAAATTCAGCCATTCACACTGCAGGGAGCGTTTTAATTAAAGTTTAGCAATGTTATAAATAACTGACACCAGGGTTTTATAATTGAAGGGTTTTAGGCAAATTATAAGCATAGAGGACGACGGAACATAGGATGGTATCTTAGAGTATGTCTACACAGCAAAGTTCTTTCGAAATAACAGCCTTTATTTTGAAATAACTTTCCTAGCGTCTACACAGCCAAACCGTTATTTCAAAATTAATTTGAAATAGCAGAGCTCTTATTTTGAATTTGGTAAACCTCATTCTATGAGGAATAATGCCAAATTTGAAATAGCTAATTTGAAATAAGCGATGTGTAGATGCTTATTTTGAAATATGGGGCCTCCAACCCTTCCCAGGGTGCCCTGGTGGCCACTCTGCACCCAACCAGGAAAACTTCCTCTCCTCTCCCCCAGCCCCAGAGCCCATAAAGGGGTAGACTCTAGCCACAGTGCCTGTACCAGCTCCAAGCCTGCCAGCCTAGAGCCAGCAATCACTGTCCCTGACCCAGTGGCCCTGCCAGGCAGCCAGTGCCAGCCAGCCCTCCACAGGTCCCCAGGCCTAGTCCCTCAGCTCCTGGGAGCCTGCCAGGGCTGGAGAAGGCAGGTGCCTTCCTGGTCCAGTGAGGAGATCAGGGACCTGACTGAGGTTTGGCGGGAATACTCCAATATCCATGATCTCCTCCACACTAGACGGAGGAACGTGGCTGTCTACAGGCGGATGGCTGCCAGCCTGGCCACCAAATGCCACATGTGCACCCAGGAGCAGGTGTGCATGAAAATTAAGGAGCTGTGGCAGGCCTATGCCAGGGACACGGGGCAGTTTCCAAACAGGGGCAGACACCTGCCCGTATTTTGACGCTCTGGACCGCATCCTGGGGGGGTGGGACAGTCCGTGCTACCCCGGGGGTCATCAATCCTGGAGCAGAGGGCCCTCACCAGGGCACGGAGGAGGAGACCCAGGAGCTGCATGAATCCAGAGGGAGCATGCCACGCAGCCAGGACCCCTGAGCTGTCCCAGCAAGACCCGTCACCAGTGTCATCCGGGGAGGCAACAACATGCGAGTGCCATCACTGTCCCCTTATTGGGGGGTTGGGAGGGAGACCAGGGACCGCACACATGGGCCTTGCTTACCACAGATCATGCAGCAACCTGTGCACATGGGAGCTGGCTGCCACACAGGGGCCTTAGTCTGTTATCCACATGCATGTGTGAAGAAGACATGACATGTTCCTGACCCCAGGGTGGGACACAGCAGGACGCTCTCCCTCCACAAGGCCATTCTACACAGAGGCAGGGGACATCTCCCCCCCACTTCAGCCACACTATGCACAGCACAGGGGAATGGGTGCAGCCTCAGGGCAGCTCCCACTCCCAGGGATAGCAGGACATTCCGAACGTGGCCTCTGTGCAAGCCCAGCAGCCCTGACGGTGCAGGGAACGGTCATCCTCACCTCGCAGAGGGGGCCTGGGCTTCACCCACTGTGTCCCCAGGGATAACTGACCACTTCTCTTGTTTCTCCACAGCCTCACCAGCTGCGCGTGCAGGGTGCACCACCCCGCCTGGGACATACTCCTGCACCCGAGGGCTCCGCAGGACCACCCATGCAGTGGAGAAGTACTAACAGCAGCACCTGGGGGTACTGCGAGACCTGCACAGCATCCTCCAGAACTGGGTGCAAGAAGACCTGGAGCTCCGGCGGGAGCAGCTTGCCCAGGGCCATGCCATCTGCCAAAACCTGCAGACCCTGGTGCAGAGCATCCTGCCTCCTACCACTCCAGCGCCTACTGCCTCCCCAGCTACCGCTCCTCCTCCCACTCCTGCTTCTCCCTCCATACCCTCCTCACCCTCCATCCCCTCCCTGTCCCCCTGGGGACCCCGAGGCCCTCGCATTCACGGTGCTGGGAGACAGTTGGCCTGGTGAGACCCTACAGCTGAGCTTCCCCTGTCCCCCTTCTTCTCCTTGCTTACCCCTTTCAGCTCCCTCCTCCCAGGTTTCCCCCTGCCCTCTCCCACCCTTTCCCCACCTCCTTTCCTCGGTCTCACCCGAGTTTCATTCCCCCTCCCCCCAGTTGTGTCAAATAAAGACAGTTTGTGTTTATGAAAAAATGTGTATTTTATTTTACATCTGGAGGGTGGTTGGGGGGGGTAAGTGGAAGGACGTGAGGGAGGAATGAGGCACAAGCCCCAGTGGGGCAGACCAAGAAGACCGTTAGTGCTCCTCAGGGTGGCAGCTCTCCCACAGGGCCTCCTGGATACTGACAGCCCCCCAATGGACCTCCCGGATGGCAGCCTGCAGAAAGTGCAGCCAGGCTCACATCAACATGTCCAAGAGAAGTACCAGAGTGCCCAGGGGCAGCTCTGGCTCCATGTTGCAAAGTGCTGTGGTGTTCTGAGTGACAGCAATCAGAGCATGCAGAGACAAAATGCTTTGCTGTCCCTCATTGAGGTGGGCAAGCAAGCAGGGAAACCTGAGAACTTCTTTAAACACAAGCCTCAGGTAGCCTCAGGAAACAGCCACACAAAGACACTCCTGACCTGATGCCCTGCTGGACTTGGTTCCGGCCAGCCTGAAATGCGATTCAGCATCCACTCAGTGTGGACACACTATTTTGAAATAGAAAAACGCTATTTCAAAATGCATTGTGGGTGTAGATGCATTATTTCAAAATAACTTATTTCAAATTAACTATTTCACAATAAGATATTTGAAATAACGCTGTCATGCAGACATACCCTTGTATTGTTTCTGTTTTCTCTACAGAGATAGCAGGGTTGAAGCTGACCTGTGAATCTTCCCATAACATCCAGAGGCTTGGCTGTTGATGGTTTTTGTAGAAAAAGAACCTTCCATTTGATCTCTATCTCTTTCCTTACTATCAGAGCAACAGACGTGCAAATGGGGTGCCTAGATCAGGACTGTCTTTCTCCAAGGCAGGTTGGTATGTGTATTCAACAATGATAAGATGTAAGGGCAAGTAGCACAGCACTTATATTTTTGTATGAAAGGGTTCACTCAATACAGGAGTGGCATGGTGAAGAAGCAGTTTCCCAATATACAGCTCCCTGCTGACAGTCTCTGACACATTTGGCCAGGTTATATTTTAGTCAACACCTTCAAAAGTAACAGAGTCCAACCAAACTATAGTCAGTGACCTTACAGCAAGTCATCCATCTATCTCTGGACTCCATAATCCTTACATCTCTTATCCCTTCATTTCTTTGGTGCCACACCCACCCCTCAGGTTCCAGTATAGAACTCCTTAGCTGACAGCCAAAATCTATTCCATTTTAGGGACTCTCTAGCTGAAAGACAAGATCTATTCCCTCAGATGCCATGCTGCCTTGGTCAACATCTTTCTCTCTCTCCCCCCTTACCTCCCCCTCCCCCCAAAAAAAGAGTAAAAAGGTGTCAGACACACACTCTCTCTATTAGCCATTCCCTGCTCCAAACCTTCTTGCTTTATAATCATCACCCTGCTGCTCCCCAGCTGGGCTTCATCATTTAAGCCTAGCTGCTTCACCCGTGCTGCCCTTCATGTTAATTGGCCTCTTAAGACCCCTCTGGGGAACACACCCCACTAGGCCTGTGCGCGGTACACACCTAGCTTCTTAGTCTTTGCATTTGCATTGAGATTTTTTCAAAAACGTAACCCATGTTTCAAAATAACTACTCTCTCTCACATTCTAATACACTAATTTAAGTGTTATTGCTAGCCAATACTATGAATTTTGTAAAATAAATGAATAAATACATAAATAAAGCAGGGTACGTCTACACTACAGCGCTAGTTCGAACTAACTTAGTTCGAATTAGTTAATTCGAACTAAGCTAGTTCGAACTAACGCATCTAGAACTAAAAACTAGTTCGAACTAGCGTTTTGCTAGTTCGAACTAGTAAGTCCACATTGAGTGGACTCTGAACAGGGCTTAATGATGGCCGGAAGCAGTGCCGGCAGGGCATAAAAGGAGGACTTAGAGCATGGAGATACTGTCTCAGGCTAGCCGAGGGCTGCGCTTAAAGGGTCCTGACCCCCACCCCGGACACACAGTTCTAAGGGGTGCCCCGCTTGCAAAGAAGTTCTGGCTTGGAGTACCCTGAGTGCCCACACTGGGCACATCACACCACTCGGCCATCAGCCCGGCTGCACTTGCCACAGGCTGCCATCTGGGGAGAGGGAGTAATTGGGGGGCTGCAGGAGAGCTTCCACCCCCAGAAGCCCGCAGAGCCAGCCCAGTCCTCCCCATCGGGGGCTCGTACCCCATTCCTCCCTCACCTCCTTCCACTTGCCCTTCCCTAGCCCCCCTTCTTATTGATGTACA
The DNA here is from genome assembly GCF_052426305.1 of Pelodiscus sinensis. NCBI lineage: Eukaryota > Metazoa > Chordata > Testudines > Trionychidae > Pelodiscus > Pelodiscus sinensis. Next base: position 221,083,422 of record NC_143052.1, read on the forward strand.
AAATAAAGATAACGTTTCTTCCAACATTGACTCTGTCTTTATTGAAAAAAACTGGGGGAGACTGGGAAAAGGAGGTGGGAGAGGGGAAGAGAAAGGCTGGGAGAGGGGAGGGCAACTAACATGATCAGGGGTTGGGAACAGGTCCCAGATGAAGAGAGGCTACAGAGACTGGGACTGTTCAGCTTAGAAAAGAGGAGACGGAGGGGGGACAGGATAGAGGTCTCTAAAAGCAGGGGTTGGGTGGAGAGGGTGCATTCAGAAAAGTTCTTCATGAGTTCCCATAAAGAAGGACTAGAGGACACCAAAGGAAAGGACTGGGTAGCAGGCTTGAAACTAGTAAGAGAAAGTTGTTGTTGTTGACAAAGCAAATAGTTAACCTGTGGAACTCCTTGCTGCAGGAGGCTGTGAAGGCTACAACTAGAACAGAGTTGAAAGGGAAGTGAGATCAAGTCATGGAGGTTGGGTCCATGGAGTCCTATTAGCCAGAGGGTAGGAGTGGTGTCCCTGCCCAAAGTTTGTGGAAGGCTGGAGAGGGATGGCACGAGACAAATGGCTTGGTCATTGTCTTCGGTCCATCCCCTCCAGGGTCCCTAGGGTTGGCTGCTGTCGGCAGACAGGCTACTGGGCTAGATGGACCTTTGGTCTGACCCAGGACGGCCATTGTAAGCTCAGGGCTCAGTGTCGGGGGTCTCAGTGGACCCCCTTGATTTTCATGCACACCTGGTCCTGGGTGGCCAGGCTGGCAGCTCTCCTGCCCTAGACGGCCACTTTCCTGTGCCTAGTGCGGAGATCGTGGACGAGGTCCACGATGTCCGCACTAGCCCAGGAAGGTGCCCGCCTCTTGCGGTCCAGGGCAAGCTCCCGGGAGCCGCCAGCCTGGTCCCGGCAAGAGGGGGTGGGCTGGGGGGCATCGGGTGGGTGGCTCTGTGCCGTGCCAGGTGCAGGGTCTGCTGGCTGGGTGCTGGCAGGCTTGCACCTGGCACGGGCACCGTAGCCAGCCCGTGCCCCTTTAAGGGGTCCGGGGCCGGGAGGGGGGCATAGAGTTTCCCTGGTGTTGGCCAGAGTGGCCACCAGGGAAACCTGGGGAGGGCTAGCCTCCCACTAGTTCGAACTAAAGGGCTACACAGCCCTTAGTTCGAACTAGCTAGTTCGAACTAGGCGTTAGTCCTCGTAAAATGAGGTTTACCTAGTTCGAACTAAGCGCTCCGCTAGTTCGATTCAAATTCGAACTAGCGAAGCGCTAGTGTAGCGCATAGGAAAGTTAGTTCGAACTAACGTCCGTTAGTTCGAACTAACTTTCTAGTGTAGACATACCCGCAGTGAGGCCCTGAAAAGAGAGCTTCTATTTCTTAATCCTTTGTGACTGACAACTGGAAGGAACTGACCAAAACAGCACTCCCTCTTTTTATAGCCTCCCGCACCAAATGCACAGAAGGGCCCTGTGCGAGGGGCAGAAGAACACTCCATCAGGCAGAGCTACCTCAGGTTCCATTATGGGAGCTAAGCACAGCCCCAGAGTGGGAATTTCCAGAGGCCATTCAATGGGGAGAAAGTTCTTCCACCACACATTTCTCAGCTGCAGGCAAAATGCTAAAATCAACAAGCATAGAAATAACTGCAGATAAAGAGCCAAACAAAGGAAACTGAAGGAGGAAAGTCAACATGCCAAGACGCACATTGAGTACATGGCCGACAAAAACTTTAAAAAAAAAAACATACTATGTGACTACTTAGCAGGGCTGGTTTTAAGAGTCCAAGCAGATTATTAATAGTGTGTCAATTTTATTCTCTCCTTCACAATGCAAATCATGTCTGTCTCTTCTTCTCTCATAAGAATGGTCAGACTGGGTCAAACCAAAGGTCCATCTAAACCAGTATCCTGTCTGCTAACAGTGGCTGATACCAGATGTCCCAGAGGGAGGGATCACAACAGGTAATCCTCATGTGATTTCCTCCCCTGTCGCCCACTCCAGAGAAACAGAGGCGGGGACACTATTCCTACCCATCCTGGCTAATAGTCATTGGCGGACCTAACCTCCATTAATCTATCTCCTACAATCAATATGCTTAGACAGCAGCACACCCAATAATATGACATTAAATTTGGGATTGTCATATGAAGAGCTTCTCTCTAAGGCTTTTCTTAGCCAAAAGTCTCACAGGACCCAAAAGCCACCTCTATAAATCAATTGAATGACTTAAAAATAAACTGTGGCTCAACATATATTTTTGGAAATTGTTAACATCAAGAAACATAATGGTATGGAATTCATTGTGTATAAATTTAGGGCATAATTTTAGCCAGTGCCTGATTTAGAGATTATGCCAGATTTAATCACAGTGGTTTTGACAGAACAATATGCAGCTCATTAAGAAAAAACAAAACAAAAAATGCACTGATTTAATTAGCGGCTGCATTTTTATATGAGATGTGATGGAATAAATTCAAAAGTAAGAACAAACAGATTAATTGCTCTGTGTTTTTGGATTTATGTCCAATAAGACTGCTGTGTCATGATTCATTGATGCAATTCATTTCCAGCCAGAGTAAGTCAAGACAGAAGCAAAATGGATAACGGACTTTGGTTTGCTGAACTTTCCGGGATATTCCTTCTCCTTGGTGGCTATATTTGCCCTCTGATGACTACATTGTTGCCTTAAGTCATTCACATTGTCATCAGGTTTGGTTGCAAATGAAAATTATCTGCTGCATTTATGGAAAACATGTTCATATACTGAAAAAACTACAACAGTATATTGTATCTTCCTGCTGAAATCTAAATGGCTGGGATTCTAATATATCCTTCTGTAACCACTTGGATATTTGACCTCTACCCCGATTAAACCTGTCTGAAGTTCTGTGGGAGCAATGTAAAAAGAAATACAACCATTTTAGGTGGAGTTCTCTTTCCTCTCGCAGGTTCATAGCTTTGGCTCTTGTGTTTTTCATGGCTCACATCACAGCAGCGAAGTTTTGGGATCCTAATGTACCAAACAACATGTCCTTTTGGGAGTATGGTGATACTTTGTTCTGTGGCTAGACTGGTGGATTTTTGCTTTTGGCAGGGAACTTTCATCTGATCAAATCACAGTTCTGTTTCAATACTGCTCATGAGCTAAACAGACATTTTCCTACCGCACACGGTATTTCAAGACATTCTTCTTTGTACAAGACAGACTATGTATGAACAAGAGTAATACCAGCTAAATTTCCTAAAACCATTATCCTTTGGGAGTATCATTTTACTTAACTTCTAATACATTGACATATTTTTTTCCAACTTTTTCTATTCACTGTGAATAGATTTCAGAGCTTGGTTTGATTAACAAAAGATCTGATTAGTCTGATTAAAAGGCAGAAAGCCTCAGCATTAAATTCATGCTTCTCAAATTAATTTGTTCCACAAATACAGTTCCCATAGTGTCTTGCTAAAAACTGCTGTGCAAAATAAATTCATGCACTCTGGAAAAAAGTCTGATGAATTTGGGTTTGAAGATTATGAAAATGTATGTCAGAAAGAAAACTGTGTTGAGGCATGTAGAGAAATATATTGACTCTTTTGTTGTGACAGGTATCTGATCCCCTTGACCTTCAGTATAGTGGTGACTTGTTACAGAATACAGGTTGGACCTCTATAGTCCAGACTTCCATTGTCTGGCAACATCTATGGTTTGGCACCCCAGGCTGGAGCATTCATGGGGAAAAATCAGGCCCTGTGCTCAGCAGTTCCTCCCCCATGCTTCCAGAGTGCTGCAAATAGCTCAACCTGAGGGAGGGAAGAGAAGGAGCAGGGATGGAGGGGATGCTTGGGAAAAGAGGCAGGGTAGTCTGGTCTGGCAAATTCCCTGCTTCAGGACCAGCCGGGTGCCAAGGGTGCCAGACCAGGGAGGTACAACCTGTCAGAACATTTGGTAACAGACATCTTGTCCTACGTTGTTGTTTTTTATTTGTAAGCCATTAAACACATCTCAATGCACATTAGCACATTTTGATAAAAATTAGACTTCACTACTATCCATTTGATTTTTCTTTGGTATGATGGTTTGTTCATTCCAAATTCTAACATGTCCTTCATATCTGCTAGGAAATTATAAATGCTTTAATGTATAGCTATATTGTGTGGGTTGGTCTCATTGTATGCATAAACCAATCATTGTCATCTCATTGAATTTACTGTAACAAAAGAGAATCTGGTGATAAGGCTTCATTATAATATGTTATGCACTGAGTGTCTCAGTTTAAAGACCTCGGCAATTAACTCTTAACAGTGATGTTGGAAACTATGTCCTAACTAACAACAGCTGATATGCTTGATTTCAGATTTACTCATCTGCTGTACTTCTGTAGGGTGAAAGGCAATCTAGTAGTAGGTCTGGAAGATTTTCAACTCATCCCCAATTTCACTTTGTAAATCCTCTTGTGACCTATGCAGCTAGCCAAACTAGGGTGGTAGTGTAGACATACCCTCTGAGAGCTCATGTTTTTCCCAAATGGCTAAAATGATTCAATTAATCTAAAAAAATGCTGTCTTAGTGTGGGGAACTCCTCCTTTACCCACTCATGATGTCTCCCACAGTAAAGGCATCTCACAATCGGTATGGAACTCTGGCTCACCTGCTCTTCCTGTTGTAACACTTCCTATACTTCTGGGGGTATTGTGCCTCTTAGGGCTTCTGACTTCTTTTTTTTTAAGCTTCTGCTGTATGCTTCATGCCTAAGCATCTGTCTTTTGTGAGATTGTCTTCCCAGAGCAGCAGCTCCAGTAGGTGATGATTCCAAATGCCACAGACTGTCCTGTCAAGTCCCCTAAATTCCATGTAGCACCCAGTGAGGCAACAACATAGATCTATCCCCTCCCCACTGTACTGGTCTCTAGTGTTGCTCCACAGTTTCATTCTGCTTTGGGAGCAATACCTCCCAGGGCTCCTAGGACTCCTGTGAGACTTTGGGCTGTGGTGAGTTCAGAGTGCTGCAGTCCTCTTTTTAACAATAAGCAGTGCTTCATTTGTGCTAGGGCATGCAAGCATGGGTGATGTTGGGGGCAAGAGGAGACACATGCTCCCAACAATTGAATATGATGATGATTGATGATGACAACAAGCACACCGGGGGTTTATATTCTTAGAAGATACAGTTTCAAAGGTATTACAGTGCCAGGTGCTTACTTACACAACTCCATAAAATGGTTTCATCTGTGAATAGCTGTATGTCTGCTTGGTTTTTTTAATTCTTCAGTAGGTGACTGATGTTTACGTACATAGAGAAGATACCAAAATTTATCGGTGGTAGAGTGAAACAGCAGTTGATATTACAGTATTGACAAATCCTTGAAAGTGTTTGGCAATTAATAGGAGTCTCAGTTTTATATTTGTAAGAGCTAATCAACTTTTATTTGTATTTGTCTGATTAAAATATTACATTGTTATTACAATTAGAGGCAGGAATATGGACCAAAGAGTTTCTAGAAAATACTTTCTGCGATGTTGTCTCTCTCTTTAGGCTGATAGCTATGATCTTGGGATTATAGGGTTTACCCTAACAGACATCACAGGAGATCTGATATAGAGGAAAATGATCCCACTGATTAGCAACATGAGGCCAGATGAGATTCCCGAAGGAATAGCAATCCCAATGTTCTGTGCCATAGGTCTAGAGGGCAGGTTGAAAGAAGGAGGAAAGGGGATGCTTTTATTGGTTGCTACTGAATAGTAATTCCAGCTCACTGGAACTAAGACACAGAGCCCTGTAATTATATACACAATCCCTCCAGCTAGAAACAAGCAGGTAGCCTGCCTTTTGTGAATTGTTCCCCTATAAAAGTGCCAGGGTGGTAAGAAAGTGAAAAATATTCCTGATCCTCCCAAGAAAGTGGCAATGAGCAGGAGGACCTGGGCCAGAAACATTTCCACAGGGAAGAAGTTTTCATTGAATTTGAATTCATGACAACACACAATACCATAATCACTGGAGGTTCTTAAATGTGGGGGAAAGCAGATTTTCCAGATTCCCACCTGGGCTACACCAGAGGAGAAGATGGTGGCATTATCCACAAGCCAGAGCCTCCATTCTGCATGCCTCATTGTAATACAGGATAAAATCCAGCCAAGAGAGCCCATAGAAAAGCCAGTTAGTTGGAGGGTCGTTCTTGTAAACAGAGTGGACATTGTCTCAAGATCTTCATCAGTCTTCACGCAACCAAATTAGCCAAGAAGATCATCACATGGGCGCTGAAAAAGAAACCCAATATTTTAATTTTTATCATTACTTGTCAGTGAAAAAAGTCCCAATAGATATTCATTAATATAATTGCAATACATTTTCTTTTAGTGAAGAAAAAAATCTCATATTGATGAGTTTTGCAGACTTTGGACCTGATCCTGCATGCACTTACATCCACATGACCGTTACTTTATTCATTTAAACCAATGGAGCTGTTCACATATGCAACCCCATGCTTGTGTACTTGCAGGATCAGGCCTGTGTTTGAACTTTCTGAACAAAGAATGAAAATTTCATCTTTTTCCTCATGATGGTATCTTCTGTTGAACATGCTTGAACTCAGCATTTCATTATTTATTTTCATTATGACCAAGAACATGTTAATGCCAACTGAGAAGGGTGAAAGTTTATGAGATCTTCCAGGTTCTGATATGTACCATCTGGTTCACCAAAGAATGTCATGTGAGACTTCAAATAAAAGTTGAGGTCACACTTTGACTGTCAGTCATATCATTGTGAAATGTGTGTACAAATACTAAGCAAGCTGATATGTTTGTATACTGAAAATATGTTCTTCATGTCTATAAGATACTGGTCAGCAGCAAAGATGAAAAACAGGCTCTCTGTCAGACAGGAGATCTTTACTCATCTGTCTGTCAATATGTATAGCCAGTTTTGACTCTTTTGCAATGTGTTATCAACATTCTGAGCTGAATTTTATAAGCTGGTGTTTTCTATTCCTTTGGAAACAGCTGGCCTGGTAAATCTAGGTATATGCTGTAAGAGATTCTGCACAGGGCACACTCTGAGGAATGGGAGTTTGGTGTGTGCCTATGACTGCCTGTGCAGAGAAAGTGAGGTCTGTAAAGGCCTGAAAGATAGTATTTGTGCTGCCAGAGGCTGGTGGATTCAGGAAGCTGATCTGCACCACGCCCAGACAGGTGGAGATGAGATGCCTTCCACTCTGGCATATCCCGGAAGAGCTTCACAACCATCTTTCATATTGATATCCCTACAGGAAGTTGCTGAAATATATCTTCTCTCAAAAATTTATTTTCTTCCAATGTCATCCTTCTCACCCTCCAATATTTGGGAGGGGAGGGGAGGTCAAGCCTAAACGTTTTCAACTACAAAGAATATTTTTTTTTTAGGAAATTATGAATGAGTGAAACAGGAGCTTCCTTCTGTGAGTGAGATTTCTACCCCAGCTACAGCAAGCTGTCTAGTACAGGCAGTCCCCGGGTTACGTACAAGATAGGGACTGTAGGTTTGTTCTTAAGTTGAATCTGTATGTAAATCAGAACTGGCGTCCAGATTCAGCCGCTGCTGAAACTGACCGCCAGTTCTGACTTACATACAGATTCAACTTAAGAACCCCAAGCTTCCCCAAGTCAGCTGCTGCTGAAACTGATCAGCGGCTGATTCCAGGAAGCCTGGGGCAGAGCAACTCTGCCTCGGGCTTCCTGTAGTCAGCGCTGGTCAGTTTCAGCAGCGGCTGACTTGGGGACACCTGGGGCAGAGCAGCTGGGGTGCTGCTGGGTTGCTCCAGTAGCACCACTCCTCGGCGCTACTGGACCAACCCAGCAGCACCCCAGCTGCTCTGCCCTAGGCGTCCTGATTCAGCCGCTGCTGAAACTGACCAGCAGCGGCTGAATCAGGACGTCTGGGCAGAGGAGCTGGGGTGCTGCCGGGTTGGTCCAGTAGTGCCCAGAGCGGCGCTACGGGACCAACCGGCAGCGCCCCAGCTGCTCTGCCCCAGGGTCCACAACAAAAGCCTGGTCTGCGGGGGGGGGCACACTAGCTGCGCCCCCCCCCCCCCCAGCAGACCAGGGACACGGGGAGCAAAGCCGCAGCGGCAGCGGCTGCGGCTTCGCTCCCGGTGTCCCTGGTCTGCTGGAGACGGTCCCCAGCAGACATGGGGCACCGGGAGCAGCTTTTCTCGCCCCGGAGGTCGAGGTGGCGGATCGCTGCCTGCGAGCTCCGGGGCGAGAAAGCCCCGTTCGTAAGTGCGGATCCAACGTAAGTCCCTGCGTAAGTCGGGGACTGCCTGTATAAGCATTCTCTGACCAAGCTACATTCAGCTACAGAATTACTACACTGAGTGTCTTGAATGTTGACTAAAGTCATGTTTGTTCGTAGAAAGCACCTGCACTGCAACAGTACTCTACAATACCACAACATTATACTTTGTTCCAGAAACAGGTGATCTGTGCAGATCTCAGTACCTATATACTAAGCTTGTCAAGCAACTAAAAAAAATAATCATGATTAATCTCATGATTAATAGTGCCATTAAACAATAATATAATACCTTTCATTTAAATATTTGGATATTTTCCACATTTTCAAATATATTGATTTTAATTACAACATAGAATACAAAGTATACAGTGCTTACTATAAATGTATTTTGATTACAAATATTTGCACTGTAAAAAAACAAAAGGAAAACTTATTTTCACTTCACCTAGTACAAGTGGTGTAGTTCAATCTCTGCAGCATGAAAGTTGAACTTACAAATACAGAATTATATGGAAAAAACTTAATTAAAAAATAAACAATGTAGAACTTTAGATCCTACCAGTCCACTCAGTCCTGCTCTGAAATGAACAAGTGCTGGGTCATCATTCAAAACTGCTATAGCATGAAATATCTGCCAGAATAAAACAGAGCAGGAGATATATGGTTCTCCCCCAAGGAATTCAGTCACAAATTCAGTTAACACATCTTTTTTATTTTTTCTTAAAGCATCATCAGCATGGAAGCATGTCCTCTAGAATGGTGGCCAAAGCATGAAAGGCATACAAATGTTTAGCATATTTGGTATGTAAAGATAGGCACAGGAAATAAGGGTGCAGCACCCCCCAGGTTTTGCACCTGGCTTCCTCATGTTCATGACACCTATCGTAAATGAGGGTTCGAGTTACGATGCCCCCGACTTGCGATGGAATGGAATGGATCATGTCTCAAGTCGTGGGCCTCCTGTGTGTGTGTGTGTGTGTGTGTGTGTGTATATATATATATATATATATATATATATATATATATATATATATATATATATCTCCATCCATCCATCCATCCATTATATATATTGACTTATTTGAGTCATCACTGACAGGTAGTACTCATAGGAGATGAGGCTTTGAATTTATTTATTTAAACAAAGACTGTAGGGTTGCCTTCCCAAAGTATGCATTTGATCTGAATGCAGCAGTAATGGTATACTTGTTTGTAAAAGTATGCATGCATGGCCAAGTGGCAGCCTTGCAAATGTCCTATATAGGAATGTCATTTAGAAATGCTGTTGACATGATCTGGGCTGTCATGGAATGAGCTCACACCCTTTGTGGAGGCATAGCTTAGGTTACTGTGTGTACTGGTAGGATACAGGAAGTTATTCATCCAGAGAGTATCTCTGAAAAGACCGCTTGACCCTTTACGAGACAAACAAGATGAGGAGCAGAAAGTCCTATCCAAATACAAAGTTAAACATCACCCGACATCCAATGTCTGAAGACATTGTTCCTCTGGGTTTGAATGAGACTTAGGCAAGAACACTGGCAAATATTTAGCTTGGTTCAAGTGAAACTTAGGGTGTGGCTGTAGGTTACTTTGTCTTTAGAAAAGTGTGTGCAAGGGAGTACTATCATCAAATTCTGTTCCTCACCACAAGGCAGATAGTTTTCTGTCACATAAGAGGGAAAGAAGAAGTCGACAGAGGTTCAAATGGAGGTCCCAAGTTGCTAAGACAATATTAAAGTCCCTCAAAGGAACTGGCTCTTTAAACAGTGGGCGGAGACAAATGACTCTTTCAAGAACCTCACTGCCATGAAGTTTGAAACCAACAACTTTCCATGGCCGGGCAGATGAAATGCTGAAATTGCCATCAGCTGGACTCTTAACATACTAAGTGCAAGACCAGAAGACTGAAGGTATAACTGGCACTCTACGATTGCCTAGATGCCAGCCAGCTTCAGATGAACTCCCTAGGCTCATATTCCTGTACATCCAGCAATGTGATATATGCCATCATGTGCCAGCAATGTCCCTCTGCGATGTATATTGGAAAAACTGGTCAGTCACTTTGCCAGAGAATCAATGCTCACTGATCAGACATCAGAAATCTCCACACACAGAAACCTGCCAGCCAGCATTTCAGTCAAACTGGCCATTCTCTTAAAGACCTGACAATATGTGTCTTACTACAAAGAGACTTTCACACCATATTATAGAGGAGACTTCAGAACTTTTAGTTATGCTAAAATTGGACACATTGCAAATGGGCCTTAATGGAGATAATAATTACCTTACACATTAAAAAGACAGCCTCCCCACGTTTTGATATTCATACTAACTCCAGATTAGCCACTTAATTGACTCTCATAATAAGCAATTTCCTCCTTCCTTGTCCCCTCGTCCCCACCTTCTTTTCTACGTAGCCAATTCATTAGTTTGTAATTTGTTGAGGTTAAAGCGACTGGGACTTTTCAGTTTAGAAAAGAGGAGACTGAGGGGGGATATGATAGAGGTCTATAAAATCATGAGTGGTGTGGAGAGGGTCGATAAAGAAAAGTTATTGATTAGTTCCCTAAATAGAAGAACTAGAGGACACCAAATGAAATTAATGGATAGCAGGTTTAAAACTAATAAAAGAAAGTTCTTCTTCACACAGCGTGTAGTCAACCTGTGGAACTCCTTGCCAGAGGAGGCTGTGAAGGCTAGGACTATAATAGAGAAGCTAGATAATTTCATGGAGGTTAGGTCCATAAAAGGCTATTAGCCAGGGGATAAAATGGTGTCCTTGGCCTCTGTTTGTCAGAGGCTGGAGAGGGATGGCAGGAAACAAATCGCTTGATCACTGTCTTCGGTCCACCCTCTCTGGGCACCTGGTGCTGGCCACTGTTGGCAGACAGGATACTGGGCTAGATGGATCTTTGGTCTGACCCAGTACGGCCGTTCTTATGTTCTTATATTTACTTTATTCATTGTATCCCTCTGTTATATAATGGTCATGCCAATTCACTTTCAGAATATGATCTGAAGAAGTGGGTCTGCTCCACGAAAGCTCATCACCTAATAAACTATCTTGTTAGTCTTTAAAGTGCTACATGACTGCTTCTTTTGTTTTCTTTAGGCTCATGACCACATTGAAAACCAGTTCCAAAGGGCTGAATAGGTCGATCTGGTAGAGTGCTCTTTACTATTGTTCAAGACATGCTAGATCACCTCCCAGTATTGTCCCTTCTCCTCATCTAACCATGAAGCATCCATGCATGAGATGTAAAGAGCTGAGTGTTGGATGCAAAGCTTGAACTTGATGCTAGGTTGTCCGAATGAAGAGGAAGATATACAGGAGGCTGCAACAATAATGCAAGAACCCATATTGACTCAGACATGCTACAGCAATGAGAATGAGCTTAGTGCAGTCCCATTTCATCTTGAGAATGATTTGTGGAATGATCACGGCCTGCTCTAGCAGCCACAAGTCTCTTGTCATCTCTTTGTGAGTAGGTGGCTAATAGAGCCCTTCTCTTTAATGTGTCCTTTATTGTAGACACAAGAAGGTCATGGTGTAAGGGTCACATTTGGGCTTTCCCCGTCTTCCCCCACCTGACAAGGTTTGAATCCTGTGAGGATATCACACAGGGTCACCCAAATACTTTAACTAAACTAACACTAAACAACTTAGAGTACAACTAACAACTCTATACAAGAAGAAATGTCTCAGAAACTGACTGAAAAATACAAAGTGAAGAAAACCATGTGGAACTCCAACTCTAGCCATGGGGGAGGGGAAGATGATAAAGAAATTAGAGGATTGGGTTGGCATTGTCCTTACATGGTCAGGGGAGGGGCTAGCACTGCAGCCAGTGAGTGCCTCCCGTATGCGTTCTTCTAGACAAAGTTCTCCAGTGCCAGAGTGCTGGGCATGCACATACCTAAGTAGAATACCGTGGCTGCATCTACTCAAAGAAGAATGTCCATTAGCTATTAGTGTAAAAGGCCTATAACACATACAGTGAGAGTAGTGCTGATCCTAGTCCACAGAAAACATGAAGTTTTCTGTGTAGTACATGAAGACACTGGGCAGTTTGGTATAGTACTCACCAAAGACAACACTGGGGAAAAGATGATGTCCCAATTATTTTGAAATGTCACTCAGATTTAGCATACTCTACAGTATGATCTTTACAGATCCTAGCTCCAGTTCTTCTTATCAACTCTAACTTGACAGGAAACACTTTACCTATAGGAAGATGATAGTCACTATTAGCAGTAAAAATGTGTATCTAATCAACTCTTTCTTAGATGCATTAACTCTGATAAATGTCCATGTGTTACCAGTATATGATAAACCCTTCATAGTATAATAAAAAGCTATTTCATCTCATGGTATTTAAAAAGACATTAAAGAAAAATCAGTAATTAGAAACTGTTAATAATATCCTGATAATCATGTCCTTATTGGGAATAAAGATTGGTATATTGTTAGAGATTCATGTTTCTTTATCTATACCTATCTAACTATATACTTGTATAGGAGGAATGTGTGTGATCCAAACAGTTATTTTTCATATGGAACCAATTGTCAATTTATTTCTATCAATAAACAGCTGGTCTTTCATTTTCAAAATTTCAAACTGCAAGTACGTTTATGTAAGTCTGTAGTTTGTAAGTGTTCCAGTCTGTAGCTTTGAAAGTGAAATTTTAAATACATTTGTAAATATAGTTATTGAGAAAGCAGCTTTATAAGCAATCAGAGGGCAAGTGAAATGTGAAAGGGTCTGGGGTTCCTGGCTGCCACAGAGCCCTTCAAAGCATAGTGTAGCATGCTCTGGGCAGCACTGAGTGCTGTATCCCCAGCCCTTTCCCCTTCTGCTAGAGGCCACACCCCTTCCAGGAGCACAGAGCTGTCCCTCCCTTTATCTTGCCCAGAGGCCGGACTAGTCTGTCAGCTCCCCTGTGAGCAATATCTAAATGGGATATCACAGAGTAATTCTAGAGTAGCACCTCTGAGTTTGCAGTCCTATCTGGCTAGGGAAAGTTAGAATCATAGAATCATAGAACACTAGAGCTGGAAAGGACCCCGAGAGATCATCAAGTCCTGTCCCCTGTCCTCATGGCAGGACCCAGTACCATCTAGATCATTCCTGATAGATGTCTAACTAACCTGGTCTTAAATATCTCCAGTGATGGAGATTACACAACCTCCTGAGGCAACTTATTCCAGTGTTTAACCATTCTGAGAGTTAGGAAGTTTTTGCCTTCTGTCACTGTATCTGTCCTGAGTCTTCCATTACACCATCAATATGACCTTATGTCCCCTTTGGTAACTCCTTTGATAATCCCAGCCCAAACAATTGTGCAGCCACAATCTGCCATCTTGCTCAATCTACTTTTATATAGGTTTAGATATCACATAACTAGATAGTAGAAACCAGAATGATATATTATTATCTATGATAGTTCTTGATTCGTATCATATTAGTATTTAAAGCCTAATCTACACTTAAAATTGAGATCAACTTAGCTTCATCACTCAGGGGTGTGAAAAATTCACATTTAAGCCCCTGGAAGGCAATGCTAGGTCAACCAATATACCAGCTGTGGGAGAGGTGAATTTACTCAGTGATAGAAGAACCCCTTCTATCACTTTAGCATGTGTCTACACTACAGCACTGCAGATATGCCACTCTAGCATTTCTAATGCAGACATAGTCTACGCTATGTGACTCCCACTCACGTATTGACCAGCCACTACAAGTTTAAATGCATTTAAACACTTATTGCTAGTAAGCAATACAATAAATTAGTGGGGTGTTTACAGATTAAAGAAAAGTAGTATTTAAAAGTCTAAAAGTTCCCACCTGATCAAGGCTCTTACTGACAGTATATATGGCTGAACCAGAAATCATCCATAAAGAATAAGCATTATTAAGAAAAAATGACACCTCTCAGAAACTGTCGACCTACTGTTTGCTTCTGCTTTTTCAGAAGAATGGAAAGAACTCATCCAAACTCTTGGCTTTAAAAATAAAATCGAACATTCTCATAGCCATCCCATATATGTTGCGTTTCCATGGTCACTGTTCTGAATTGGATCCTTTGATTATTCTATAACACAAAAAACCCTCAGGAAGTTCTTAGAATGTTGTCACATGATTTAGGACATCTTTGCTTATAATATCTGCTTACCTGAACCAGGGCCAGATTTAGCTCTTCGTAGGCCCTCAGCACTCTCATAATTGTAGGCCCTTAAATTAGATTATATAGAAATATATAAGGGAGAAAACCCCTATCACCTATACTCCTAACAACACCCACTTTAATTTTTGCTCTTGAAAATGGAGCTCTGTGTGAGAAATGTATGGAACTTCATTCTAAAATAAAAGCCATTTTGTTGTATACTATAGTTAAACTTGGGATTCACCTGATAGTTAATTGGCTGACAAGGAGAAAAAGTAAAGCGATGTTGCCACCGCTACAATTGTAAAATCTGCAGAACAATGCATTGTGCTGCAGAGCTGATAACTTGGCAACACTGTGTCGCAAGATCGTTCAACGTCATCTATGAAAAAATAGTACATTGGCTGATGCCAGAAACACTGTTTAGTGGTAGCTTAGGGTTTCTGAAACACAACAGTGAATTGCAAACTGTAGTAATAAGCAGTGTTCCTTCTAACATTTTCCATCTTTGGGCAGGTTGAATTTTCTTATGTGCATCACCAGTACAAACAAAAAATGTAGGCATAAATATATATTTAAACAGCTCATAAGTATGGAAGACAAAAATTTTAAAACAAGGGATAATTAACAAGGAGCAATGCTTATGATGTTTATTTAATATCAAATAAAAAGAAATTTAACACTACATGGGACTACATGTATTTTATCATCCTTTCTAACAACTTAAGCTAGTAAACACACCAAAATGAGTATTAGCCACACATAACTCAGCTTTAAGATGTGAAAGGAATCTATGAATCAACTGGAAACAGTCATGCTCTCCTTGCAAATATTAATGCAATATTTATTTACACTGGAAAGGAGAGAAAAAGGAATGTACTCAGGTTTATATAGTTTCTCTAGGATGCCACCTCTTAATTTGATTAATAGTGCACAAACATAAATCAATAAAAATAAGTAATAAAGGAACACAGAAAGCAAATAAAGCCACAAATATGAAAATAGGAAGGGAAGTAAAACATCAGGTGGTTGGTGATGGGTATTTTAAATGAATGTTTAGGATCACTGTACAAGTGAAACAGAGCTCTATAAACACAGATAAAAGTTATCCTTGTTTGAAACTTTCACGGTGTGTGTGTCATCAACTCGAAAAATAGACTCTCCAAAGCAGCACTTTAACATATGGCTTCAGAGTCTGTAGACAGATCCATTTTTTAAAGAGGTTGCAAATATAGTCTTCATTCTAGAACATACCTAGCATCACACTTAGTACACCCATTGACTCATAAGAGTGAGAACTATACCATATAGAAAAGATCTGGCCTTACTGCCCTCCCCAAACAAATTCTAAAATTTAAAGGAAATCACTTGTCTGAAATCCAACTGTAATTGAAAGGCCAAACAAATAAACAGGTTCCATGGCAAAGTTCTTCCAGTTTTAACAATTTACTCCATATAACACAGGCTATTTAAAAAAAAGAAGAAGAAGAAGAAAGATCAGTCTTCAGATATCTACAGCACTCCAAAAAATCTGTTAAAAGAATCCTATTATGTGATTGACCTATATACATAATCCTTATCTATAAAAGCAACCTAACTGCTTTATAATAGAAAAACACCAATAGAAGTCAGATAATGAATTAAAATTTGCTAATTCAGAATCTCTCCCCCTCTTTTATTTGTCTGACCTGGATCTGTCTCTCTCCAAACAAACTAATTTTTAGCACAGGCTAACATCTCCAGACAGATTGTCTCCTGTTAACAAACTCAGCATGGCCAAAAGCAAGCTTTTTTTTCAGACCACTGGCAAATAGGGAAACTGTCCAAAGAAAATGGCTTATTTGGTCTCCTTCAACTGGTAAAGTTATTGCTATAAATGCAAACTATTCTGTGTCAATGACTACTCTAATCAATTAACAGGTTTTGATGACTGGAAAAATGCAGTCACTAGAATTATTTCTCATGAGCAGTGGAAGGATCATCTTGGTGCACTGTCAATGATGCTCCAGCATCAGAAATCTGCCAGAACTAATGCAGAACTGGAAAAGATGAAGGAAAGATCATGAAAATACAGGACTAAAGTCCTAAAGAGAACAGTTGTTCTAATAAGATTCCTTTGTGAATGAAGACTAGCCTTTTTGTAGGGACACTGAAGAGCCTGTCTTCCCTAACAATGGAAACTACCTTGGTTGCATTGAACTTCTAACTGAATTTGATTCATTTCTCTCAGAACACATGCATTGACATGGCAATCCAAGGAGAGGGAATGTGTCTTATCTTTTGTCAACTATATGCAATGAATTTTGCTATTTTGGGATCCAAAGTTATGGCGCAGATAATATCTGAAAGCAAGAAGGCAAAGTATTATGGAATCAATATCGATTCATCCCCTGATATTAGTCACACTGATCAGCTTATGGTGGTGTTTCATTATGTACTCAGTGATAGAAATGTAGTTGAGCAATTTCTTCAGTTCATTCCCATTGAGCAACATGATGGAAAATACTTATTCAATCTTTTGCAGGATATTCTGAAATTTCATGGCATTGATATTGCAAGCTGAATGTCACAGTCATATGATAACACCAGCAATATTAGTGGCATTTATTCAAGGGTTCAAGCTAGTTTTTGTGAAGTTAAGAGTTTGGCTGAATGGGTTCCATGTGCTGCCCACAGTTTGAATTTGGTTAGATCAGCTGCTGTTGAGTGTTGCCCTGCAGCAGTCAGGGGGTTTGGATTTTTCAGTTACTCTTTACGTTTTTCTCAGCTTCACCCCCGAGTTGGTCTAAATTAGTAAATAACACGAAGCAAAATATCTATGTTGTACAAAGCATATCAGAAAGAAGATGGTCAGCACAGAGTGATGCCACCAGAGCACTTTATATGAACTGTTCTGAAATTTGTCAGACTTTGATAGACATATGTGAAAGTGATTGACAACCACCTGCAGTTGTCTGTGAGGCAAAGTCACTGACTAAGAAGCTGGATCAGTTCAAGACAGCTGTGATGTACATCATTTGGAATGATGAAGTTTGTATGGTTTGTCTTGGATTTGAGTATCAGGGACAAATTTCACATACTGTGCTTCTATCCTATCATAGATAAACTTATTGTTGAGATGGTCAGATAATGAGCAGCATATGCCATATTGAATGAAAACTTCAGTTTTCTTGCAGATAGATCAATGTCCAGTGCTGAAGTCGCCTCTAGGGCAAGTGCATTAGTAGATATCTATCCATCAGCTCTTGAACATGAATGTACAGATGAATTTCTATTGTTCTCACATGTGTATGCAGAGAAGAGACCTGAGGTAGCAAAGATCAGTGAAGAAATAGCAGACAAGTTGGTGACAAGTTTTCTAAATGTCACCATTGCTTTCAGAATCTCTCTCACCATCTTGGGAACAGACTGTGAAGGGGAGCGCTCTTTTTAAAAGTTAAAACATATAAAGAACTGTCTGCAGTCTACCATGGGTCAGAAATGACAATCTTCCCTTGCACTACTTTCAATTCAGAGTGAGCTTTTGAGAAAAATGACATTTGATGACATAATACGTGGTTTTGCTAACAAAGAGTCACAAAGTAAATATTTAATTGTACGTTATACCCATGTATTGTTTTTTACTAAAGATTTAATACACCTGCATTTAATTGATCTTCAACATTTGCACATGAATTCTAATAAAAAATAGCAAATTATTAAGTGTGACTTAGCAGTTTTCTTTTCTTATTTTTGAGTCAATTATGAATTTGTTTTTAGGCCCTAAATTTTTCGTAGGCCTAAGCATTGTGCTTACGGTGCCTAATGGATAATCTAGCCCTCACCCGAACCATCAAAATGTAAGAATCAAACTGGCTTAATTCACTATTCATAATTTACTGAGGCATTGCTATTTTCAGGAAGAGCCCAAGACGAAGCTAATGAACAAAAGAGAGAGCAGGGCCATGGTTCTGCATTGTTCATCTCATGGGCCAATACTTTCAAGGGACATTTTTGACTAAAGATTCCAAAGTGAAATTTCAGAAGTCTGAAGTTAACAAGTGAATGTGCAATCTTAACTCTGCCCACTGGGGCGCATCGTAATACTGTATATATTTTAGAAATGTGCATTTGTCTGTCTGTCCATCCGTATGTTTGTTCAATAACTCCTAAATGATAAGAGCTAGGACCACCAAATTTGATATGCAGCTTCCTTTTACCATAACTTAAAGCAAGGTAAGGGTTTGATTGTGCCAAAACAATGGGATGTGCTTGGAATTCGATTGTTTCCCATAAAATGAGAAAGCTCAGTAAGAGCAAGTTATACTATCAAATGACACTAGGGGGCAGCAAGGGACCAGAGATTGGGACTGAGACAACTATACACCTTTGGGCCAACAGATAGCAGAGGTGGAAAAAGGGACAGCTATCTACTATATATTTCAGTGAGTTTCTTTGTGTGTCTGTTTGTCCCCCAGCCAGGGTACATGCACCCCTCTCCTGGCTGTGCCCGCTGCAGCTGCAGCAGCCATAGATAAGTGCTTTTCACCTGCTCCCAAGCTGCTGTGGTTACAGTGGGCTGGGGTTGTCCTCTCTCCCGAGGGCAGCCTGCACACTGACCCCCCTTTATCCCTTACCCCACTCCAGAGCAAAGATTTAAATGAAGAAAAACAAAACTTATTTGGGTTAAGGATCCAAGCAACTCTGGATAAATCACCTTGTGCATTATAATACACTGTTTAGTTATATGATCACATACATTTTATTTGAAAAAAAGTATTTTTCTGCAATTTTAGAAATACTCATATAACATCCTGTATTATAGGACATAGCAGGATTTCTAGAAAGGCTACTAGTGTATCAGGTGGAAAATACTGTACAATTCAGCAGTTTTTAAGTTTTCAATCCTGCACAACTGAGGCCTGTGGGGGGAGGAGTGTTATAATTGTTTTGTTTGTAAATGCTGGCTCTGCATGTAGTTGGAATTCTTTCTTTACTTTAGATAATAAACTAAGACCAATGGAGGAGTAGGTGAAAAATGGAAGGGGAGGTTGCCCTAGATCCTCATGGTGGTGAAACCGTTTGCTTGAGAAACACATTGTTAAATACTGTAATAATAAATGTTTTCACAGTGTATCTAAGTCTAAAGAAAGCAATATTGCTCAGGTTAGAAAATAATTAAATTATATATTATTTTAGGAAAAAAATGTTACATGAAACATCAAAATCACTAGAATCTGTGTAGTATAAAATCATAGTATAGCTAGACAAGTAAGAAAAAATAATGTTTTTTCCACGTACATTAAATTCATCACCTGGTGATGCACAATTTTTCAAAGGTCATGAGGAGATGTGCTAAAGTGACAAGGAGTCCTGTGGCACCTTATAGACTAACAGATTTATTGGAGCATAAGATTTCATAGGCAAAGATCCACTTCATCAAGGTGGGTCCAATAAATCTGTTAGTCCATAAAGTGCCCCAGAACTCCTTGTCACTTTTGCAGATTCAGACTAACACGGCTACCCCTCTGATACTTGAGGAGATGTGCTCTCTCCTTTGGCCAGACACCTCCACCCTCCAGACTCCAGTGTTTTTCTCCGTATAACCCCGGATCTGCAGGGCATGGAGAATGAGGATGGATGATGTCATGGAGGCACTTCTTTGATCTCAGCAGCACCTAGTGGGGGTACAGTAGTGTTGGAAATCAGACTTTTTATTTATATATGGATTTAGAAGCCTAGCTTCAGGCTTCTAGTTTTGAAAGATTTTGCCCCTCCCCCCCATATTTATACTGTGGAAGGGATGGATGGGCTAACCTTGCTTGTACCTTGAATGGGATTTGGCAGACGCTTGCCATGTGGTGGTGAAATTGGTATGGATAAACATATCAAATATTATTCAGCAACATATATCTAGCTGGCATTGATATTCCTATTATTCAGCAAATGTAATAATGTTTAGTTCTTTTCTTCTCTAATGTACATCTATCAGTACATTGTTGTTTACATTTGACTCCCTCTGCTGGCTCTTCAGTAGCAGAACACAACACTACTAGATCAGCAGTGCACTGTGTGTTCATTCTTAATTTCTGCTGTAAGTGGATATTTGTAAAAGCTTAGATTTTAAGCATAACTTCTTATTTTGTCTAGCTTCACTGCTCCACAGGACTCCCTGACTCACCTCTTGGATGATCTTCTATTTCAGATTCCGTCAGTCCTGAATTGAAATGATGTTTCTGAGAGAGACAAGGTGCATGAGGTAGTATCTTTTACTGGACCAACTTCTATTGGTGAGACACACAAGTTTTTGAACTAATGCAGAACTCCCTTTCAGTTGTATGTAAGCTCACAAGCTTGTCTGTCTCTCACCAACAGAAACTGGCCCAAGGTAAGATGTTACTTCACCTGCCTTATTTTACACACCTTGTCTCTCTTAACATCTTGAGACAACTCAACTTCAGCAGCTCTGCATCCAACAATGTTTTTCTTAGCTGTCTGGTAGGAGACAGAAAGCAATTCTGTGAGGTAAGGTAACATATTTGTTTATGTGCAGTGTTACCTATCTAAACCCAGGTCAGTCTTACTGTGAGTTTGTCATCTCCCCAGGGCCTCGCTGTAACTGTTCTGAAAATTTTCAGAATGCCTCCAACTCCATTAATTTCAAGGGAGTTGAGAGCATACAGCACCTCAGAGGACTATAGCCCTTAAGATGTTTTATTAGTAGTCAATGAGTTCAAGTTACTCAGTTTTGTGAAGTTCAGTCTCAGTTTTGTGAAGTTCACAAGTCACGTATACCCTGCATAGAAGTCTATATTGTATGTTTTTAATCCAGGATTTCAGAGAGGATGAGGGCTAGGGCCAGGAGCTCCACAGCAGCAGCATTTGTGAAGGGATTCTGATGAGAATCCTTCCAGTGGATCTGAGAGGAGTGGGAGAACGGACCTCTTCTACAGGATGCAGTGCATGCTTCCTTACGCCCGTTCAATGACTGGTGAGGAAATGATTGGGTTTTGGAATGCTTGGGTGCAAAGAAAAGAAACAAGAATATTTATGTATTCAAAATAAGCTCCTCATATCATTTTGTAAATGTGATTGCACTCTCTTACCCAATTCCATTTCACCTCCAGGCAGGTTAGCTACAGCCTGCCCATTGTGTGTGGTACAGTGAGTCTTATGCAGTATGAATGACATACAAGGCTACATCTACATATTATGAAGCTTTTAGCAACAAGGCTGTGTCAACACAATCCTGTCACTAAAAATCATGCAGTGTAGCTGCTGTTTGTCAGCACTTTTGCCGACAAAATACTTCTATCCACTATGAGCGTACCTGCTGACAAAGCACTGTTCACACTGCCACTTTTCACGGTAAAATTTTTGGGCTGGGTTAATACCTCTGAACAACAAAAGTTTTGATTATCAATTGCCAGTATAGACATAGTCCAAGTGCAGACAGAATTTAAGCATGGATCTATTGCCAAAAGAAAAGCTTACAAAAGTCTCTTGTAGGGCACACATACATGCTGGCAGCTAGAAATAAACATATAAGGATTTAGCACTCTTAGAATCTTTAATCTTACAAGCAGGAGACAATGACAGATTGATTACAAGACAAAAGTCACAGGAACCAATCCTTATTAATGTAAAACACACACCTATTTTCATGTTTTATATTTTAATAAAAATACAGATAATAGTAGGCAGCAGTTATAGAGTGAAACAACCATTTGCCTCAGTAGTAAAACTTTCCAAATGTTTGACAATTAATAGGAATAATAATTTTATATTCCACTACACAATCTTATAAGGTGCTAAACACCTCCTGAGAGGTGCTGAATGCCTCCAACTCCATTAATTTCAATGGAGTTGAGAGCATACAGCACCTCAAAGGATTATTCCTCTTAAGGTGTTTTATTAGTAGTCAACGAGTTCAAGTTACTACATGGTTAACGTAATTGTAAGTGGCAACAGGATCCAACAGCTTCCCTAGGATACATAAGGTTGAATTCTGCTCCCAGTTACACAGGCAAAGCTCCTGTGTAACTGGAAACAGAACCTGGCCTGGCTCAAAGGGTAAAATCCTGCTGTCAGAGTCACACTTATCTACAGGACAGATCTCTCTTGGGAATTATTCGCCATATGGAGCTCCTACAAACACCAATGAGAGCTTTTGGGCAGGAGCTTGAACAGGTTTGGACTTAGTGTTTTATGTAAGGTAACATATGGGTCCCCAGCCAAGTCCCTGTCAAGAGGAAGGACCCTTCATATCTGACACCTGTTTTCCTGATACTCAACCCTTCCTGGCCTTGGTAGGAAATGAAATTGGAAGCAACTAAGCAAACTAAAAATAAAGAAGCTTTTCACCAGCTATAAAAATTTTAGAGTCAGACATGAGACATGTGGATGGTCGGTGTGGAAAAGGTCCACTAGGGATTTGAAAGGAAGTGGTCGGTCCTTGTGTCAATACTTGACTCTTTTTAAGTACGGGGCCTCCATGTGGGTTGATCCCAGAGCAGCTGTATATGCCAAAAGGTCTCTTTGGGCCCCACAGGTCAATTTCCAAGCAAGATCCACAGTGTGGATAAGTTTGGCTTGATCTGGCAGAAGGATATTTGCACAGGCATGTTTGCTTATGGTGATGTGCTACCTGATCTGGTTCTTTCGTTTTTGGATGCACTTTACTGTCTAAATTAAGATACCTGTCACAGAGAAGTAAGATCCCACTCAACAGTAGCAGGAGAACAGCTGCAAGTCCCACATGAATAGCAGACCCTACTTCCTGAGACGTTGGAGTGGAAGGCAAGTGGTAAGAAGGAGGGAAGGCAATACTATGGTTTTTCATTATGGACTGTAAATTCCAGCTTACTGGAATTAATATGAATACACTAGACATGATGTTCAAGACCCCCCCGGTTAGAAAAAAAATTAAGATATAATGTTCCTTAAGCTCTTTCTTATAATTACTCCACAAAAGAAAGAGAACTAAACATATAGCTACTGCTTCCATGACAGCAGCTAATATCAGAAGGTCTTGGGCAATAACCATTTCTGAGGGGATGAAAGTGTCCTGATTATTGAATCCTTGACAGAGCATTAAGGAAGAGCCATTGGTAAGTTCAGGGTTAAAAGTAAAGCAGACATCCCACATTCTGATCCAAATGTTGCCAGAGGAGATGAGGGTGGAATTGTCCAAATGCCACACTCTCCATGGTATAAGTCCTAATGAAATCATACACAAAATCCAACCTAAAACACTCAAAACAAAGGCAAGCAGTGGAATGTGAGAAGTAATGGCCAGGAAATTCACAACCTTGAGATTTTCAACTTGTGTCACAGTTCTGTCAGGTGTACTATCAGCCATGCAGACACTTTCAGGTTCACTGAAAAACATAACATATATAAAAGCATATATGGATTGGTGTGCATATAGTACACACCAGGCCATTTACATACTATGATCATCACAGTAATATCTGAACTAACCAGATACACAAATAATTTAGAATTAGTTCAACATTAAAACTTAATTTCCTCATGGTGTCATGTGATTCATAAAAGTTGTATGTCAGGATTTTAATGCCTCCATTCTCCCTTCTATACTAGGTTTCTGGCTCCAAGAACTTTTCCTACAATGCTCCTGCAGTCATGAGGCTCCTAAGATGCACTTCACAGCTAGGTCAGAAGGTAGATGGTATCCTCCAGGGAGCTCAGCCATTATGGAAAAAATGGGACCCTGAATTATAACTTCCATCGAGCAATGTAACACCATAACAAAATGCAGTTTAATGTTAAAATTACTCATAATTAAGTTCAGTTCTCTCACGTAAGTTCAAACCACTCTCCCCCCAAAAATTTCAATTTGGGTAGAACCAGCCTGAATCAAAATGTTTCATTTAGGTTTTCCTGATGGAAAAAAAATCAACAAAATTGAAATTTTCCTGGGAAAAACTGCATTTTCTGTTGAAAAATCATACGTGATGGATCATTCACAAGTTGGTCTACTCAAATGTCAAAAAAAATTCCTAATCTAAGTTTCATAGAATCATAGAATCATAGGACTGGAAGGGACCTCGAGAGGTCATAGAGTCCAGCCCCCCGCCCTCAAGCCAGGACCAAGCTCCGTCTACACCATCCTTGACAGATGTCTATCTAACCTGTTCTTAAATATCTCCAGAGAGGGAGATTCCACCACCTCCCTTGGCAATTTATTCCAATATTTGACCACCCTGATAGTTAGGAATTTTTTCCTAATGTCTAATCTAAACCTCCCCTGCTGCACTTTAAGCCCATTACTCCTTGTCCTGTCCTCAGAAACCAAGAGGAACAGATTTTCTCCTTCCTCCTTGTGACACCCTTTTAGATATTTGAAAACTGCTATCATGTCCCCCCTTAATCTTCTTTTTTCCAAACTAAACAACCCCAGTTCATGAAGCCTGGCTTCATAGGTCATGTTCTCTAGACCTTTAATCATTCTTGTCGCTCTTCTCTGTACCCTTTCCAATTTCTCCACATCTTTCTTGAAATGTGGCGCCCAGAACTGGACACAGTACTCCAGCTGAGGCCTAATTAGTGCAGAGTAGAGCGGCAGAATGACTTCACAAGTTTTGCTTACAACACACCTGTTGATACAACCTAGAATCATATTTGCTTTTTTTGCAACAGCATCACACTGTTGACTCATATTCAACTTGTGGTCCACTATGACCCCTAGATCCCTTTCCGCCATGCTCCTTCCTAGACAGTCGCTTCCCATCCTGTATGTATGGAACTGATTGTTCCTTCCTAAGTGGAGCACTTTGCATTTCTCTTTATTAAACTTCATCCTGTTTACCTCTGACCAAATGACTTGCTAAGGTCATTTTGAATTATGTCCCTATCCTCCAAAGAAGTTGCAACTCCACCCAGTTTGGTATCATCTGCAAACTTAATAAGCGTACTCTCTATCCCAATATCTACATCAAGTTTGCTTGTGTAGTCTTGACTTGTGATATACCGTGTTCTGAAGCTGTGTTGGTAAGTAATATTTTTTACTATGCCAACTTTTGCGGGCAAAAGAGACAAGCTCTTGATACCTTGTCAGGTTATTATGATAGTCACCTAATTTTACTTCACCATTCTATGTGTAAAGCTGACAGACCCAGGTCGTTAGGGGCTTAAATAATGTGCCTCTACCATGTGAGCTGAGGCTGTCAGATAAGGCTATAGAGCAGACTTCACTCTCCCTTGTCAGTGGTCTTAGTGCCTCTGGGTTGCATATGAATTAATATCTAGCTACTCCTTCCAACTTCCTTCCTAATATTCTTTTCATGTACAAACAGTAGAAAAAGCAACACTGGAAATCTTAAGTATCACAATACACTAGTTAACCCCAGATCTATTTTCAAAGTGGTCTTTGAGGTCAAAATAACCCCAGGCATTCACTTCCTCACATTCAGTAGTATGTGTTTTATGTACAAGAAATTAAACTACTTACAGTACCTTAGTACTAAAGGAAGAACTTATAAGACTCCATGGGTGCTCCAGGACTCAAGAACCCACTGAAAAAAATGGGAGATACTCAGCATTCATGAGTCTCAGTCTTATGTGGCACATGACTCTTGCACTTTGGGACCTTGGACAGGGATGTTAGAAACACCCTAGAAATGGGGGGAAGAGGGGAACCACAGGACCCAAGATTGTGGCCCTGCCCCCTGCTCTGCCCCAGGACCCCATCCCCACTCAGCCTCCTCTGTCCTGAGGCTCTACTTCACTTCTTTTCCCAAGGCCTTCTTCCCACTCTGTCTCTTCTCCTGAGGTACCTTCCATCTACTCCTCTCTTTGAGGCATCATCCATCCTCTCCTCTCAGCCCTCTCCACCGAAGTCCCCTTTTCCCATTGCTCACTCCTCTCCTCATCTCCCGAAGCCCCCCTCAACAGTTAAGATACACATGATAGACACTTTCAGTAACTAGAATCAGAGGGCTGACAGAATTGCTGGGCCCTGGGCAAGGCGGGGTGGGGACTCAACGGTCGCAGAAGGGGTGGGCCTCGGATCAAAGGGACAGGGCTGGGGCAGCCAACCTTCAGTGCCACCCAGAACATGCAGTGCCGCCTCCTCTCCCCTGCTGCTCAGAGCTAGTCCTCTTTCCTTCATTAGCAACAGCAGAACTGTAATTGCACTGTAGAAGCTCTATGGATAGAAATTTCATGATTGAATATAGCACTAGGCATATACTATCAATCACCTGACTAGAATGGTGATGGTGACTGAAATGCTCAGGGCCATTAGAGAGGCAATAAAAATAAAAAATGTGATAATAATGGGTGGAGTTAATCTATCCCCATATTGACTGGGTATATGTTACCTCAGGAAGGAATGCAGAGATAAAGTTTCTTGACACCATAAATGATTGTTTATTGGGACAACTAGTCCTGGAACCCACAAGAGGAGAGGCAATTCTCAATTTAGTCCTAAGTGGAGCTCAGGATGTGGTTCAATAGGTAAATATAGCTGAACTGCTTGGTAATAGCAACCATAACGTAAATGAATTTAACCTCTCTGTGGTAGGGGGGAATACCACTACAGCCCACCCCAGTAGCATTTAATTTTAGAAAGGGAGACTAAGCAAAAATGATGAAGCTAGTTAAACAAAAATTAAAAGATGTCAGCCCCAAAAGTGAAATTTCTTCGTGGCTCAACTAGAAAGTATACTCCCAAATTAAAAAACTGACTCTGTGGCTAAACAACAAAGTAAAAGAAGCAGTAAGACAAAAAAAAAAGCATCCTTTAAAAATTGGATGTTAAATCCTATTGAGGAAAATAGAAAAGAGCATAAACTCTGGCAAATCAAATGTACAAGTGTAATCAGGAAGCCCAAAAAAGAATATGAAGAGCAACTAGTCAACAACTCAAAAAGTAACAGCGACATTTTTAAGTACATCAGAAACAACAAGTCTACTAATCAATCAGTGGAGCAACTGGACAATCATGGTGCTAAAGAAGCAGGGATGATGAGGCCACTGCAGAAAAACTAAATGAATTCTTTGCATCAGTTTCCACTGCAGAGGACATGAGGACGATTCCCACATTCTTTTTTGGTGACAAACCTGGAGAATAGCTCATATGACATCATTTTTTAAAAAAAGGCTTCAGAGGGAATGCTGGCAGTTGCAGGTAACTAAGCCTAACTTCAGTTTCTGGCAAACTAGTTAAAACTATAGTAAAGAACAGAATTATAGCATACATGGACAAACATGACTTGTTGGGGAAGAATCAACACAGCTCTTGTAAAAGGAAATCATGCCTTACCAATCTAGTATAATTCTTTCGGGTGGGGGTGGGGTCAACAGACATGTGGACAAGGGCAATCCAGTAGTTTTAGAGTATTTGGACATTCAGAAAGCCTTTGACAAGGTTTCTTACCAAATGCTCTTTAGCAAAGTAAGCAGCCATGGAATGAGATAGAAGGTTCTCTCTTGGATCAATAACTGGTTTAAAGTTAGAAAACAAAGGATAGGAATAAACGGTCAGTTTTCAGAATGGAGAGAAGTAAATAGTGGTGTCCCCAAGGGGTCTGTACAAGAACCAGTATTTTTCAACATATTCATAAATGATCTGGAAAAAAAGGCTAGTGTTAGGGTTAAATTGGAAGTCCAAAGCAGACTAGGAAAAGTTACAAAGATTACTCACAAAATTGGGTGACTGTGCAACAAAATGGCAGATGAAATGCAATGTAATGCACATTATATGGTCTAAATTAGCTATAATAATGCAGGAAAGAAATCTTGGAGTTTTGTGTATTTCTCTAAAAACATCTGCTAAATGTACAGACACAGTCAAAAATGCTAATGGAATGTTAGGAACAATTTGGAAAGGGCTAGATAATACGACAGAAAATATCTTAATGCTAATATGTACATCAATGATTTGCCTATATCTTGAATATTGTGTGTAGATGTGGTTGCCCCATTTAAAAAAGTTATAGAGAAATTAGAAAAGTTATAGAGAAGGGCAACAAACTTGTACTGATCTCCTTTGTAACATGCTTTGAAGATCTGTTGATAAAAAGCACTGTGTAAGAGCTTGGGATTATTATTAACTTTCGAAATGTGCCAGGTGCCTTTCAAACACAAAGACAGATGCAGTCACTATCCAAAAGAGCAAGCAACCTTTTCCTAATTTTATACTGTGGGATGGGACAATTGTATTACTACAATTACAGTACTATGTTCAACTTCATTAAATTAAAATGTGGCAAGCCAAAATACAATTACTGTACTAAGCACTATCACTAATGCATATAGTAAAATAATAGGCTATTCACACATTTAAGAACATATGTAGATTTTCCAGCTGGTCTGCTTTGACTGTCCCAGTAACAGAACAAATAAATATTACTGAACAAGAATTCTCCTCAACTGTTTGTTCTAGAATGTAAAGCTAAACATTCTCATCCCATTATTCTTGTTCCCATGTTTATTGTTTGTAACTAGCTCATTTGAAAATTCTATTCTCTTCAGACTCTTCAAAAAGTCCTTAGGTGATATACATGTTCATTCATTTGATCTAAGCCTATAATTAATCTTTCCTGTCTCTTCAAAGATAATAATATGGATTAGACCCTAAGATCTTCTGCACTACCACACAGATGGCTATCACTTGAGCTAACCATTAGCTCACAGTTGCAATAGTACACTGTTATCATTCTGCAGCATCTTGACATTTTCATCATATGACATCTTTCAGCTTCATTAACATTAGTACTACTACTAACAGATAACTTTTTTTGCTGTTATATATACTCTGGATTCTGTAATTTCCACTCCAACTCATCTGATGAATTGGCTTTTACCCCTCAATACCTAGTAAATTTGTTAGTCTCTATAGCTCAGTTTAGACAGTGGCGCTATTTTGGGATACCAGAACTGTCCCGAAACAGCAATCTGCATCTTTAAACATGCCTGTTATTTTGAAATATATTTCAAAATAATGGACTTGTTATTCTGGCATCCCTGTAACCCTCATTCTATGAGGGTTAAAGGAATTGTTGGAATAGCACTTTATTTTGAAATTACCTTGAAATAAGCTATGCAATTTGTGTAGTGCAAATTGTGTAGCTTATTTCGAGTAAGGGTGCAGTACAGCTGCATCCTAAGGTGCCACAGGACTGCTTGTTGTTTTAAAGTTACAGACTAACATGGCTACCCATCTACAATATTCTGCTGAATGTTACAGTTACAAAACATTAAAAATAGTCTTCATCAAGACTTTACTCCAGATATTATATAGAAAATAAAAAATGGCTCTCTTTCTAGTGTCTGAGCTGTTACTGAGTTCTAAAACCCTTTACCAAATCAAATTACATATCTAGAAATCTTCCTTGTTTAACAATTTCCTTCTGATTAGAAGCAAAAATCTCACTCACAACTTACCTGATTGTTGAAAATTCCTTACTCAAAACATCCTGCAGGACACAAGCCTTTTGTTGCTAACTTTCATTCTGCTGGAATCCCAGTGAAAATATAACCCATTTCCCTTAATAATAATCTTCCTACCCGGTCTCTATTTTTATTATAGAACTAAACAGATTTTCCCTGCCAAAAGGTTGTCCCATTACAAAAATAAACACAATAAAAAAGAAATGAGGGGGGAGGGGAATAGCCCTTCTCTTCTTTAGAAATACATCACTCATTAAGTGATCAGCAAACTTTTATAGATTCTAAGGCCAGAAGGACCACCATGATCCCATATAAAACAGGCTATAGGAGTTCTACAGATAATTTTCTATTTGAAATGGAGCTGATCTAATTGATTTAGTCTCTTGATAATCACTCCAAAGCTCTCAACTTCTGAGAATTTTTTTATGGTGCTGTTGCATTAACACTAATTTAGATTATCCATAAGCAGGCACAAACTGAAATATTTTGAATATAAGTGGCTTGATCATCAATTGATGTACATTGGTATAGCTTCATTGACTTCATCTGAGAATCTAGCAAAGTGTGTAAGTATATATTTGATTCAAACCAGCTGTTCTTGAAGCAATTTGTAGCTCTGAAACTGTGATGTTGTCGTTTTCCATGAACAGCATTTTTTAATTTCTAAGCCTGCAATCATTTTGTATTCAGAGTGTCTGTAACCTGTTACCCAGAGCAGCCCCCTCAAGCAGACATTCTGGGCTGGATTCATAAAGGAAGTTATAAATCTACCTGCCACTTTAAGCACTTAACACCAACTTTTAGGTGTCACAAGCATTTACAGCCCCCTGCTCAGCTGCCTCTTTTCCCTATAGGTGCCTAAGTCTCCACAGCACCTAAATTTCAGCAAGCGAGTAGGTGCACAGATAGATTGGGACACCATTCAGCAGCTGGATATCTAATTCATCTCTAAGTCCCAGCAGGATTCACAAAATCGACTTTATCTTGCCTTTGGGGCCTGACTCGGTAAGCATGCTCTGTGCATGGATACACACCCACAAAATGGCCTGTGAAGAGAGTAGTCTTAAATTTTAATTTCCTCCTCTATCTGATGTATAAAGGGATCTGAAATTGAGTCTCTCCCCTCTTGGAACAAAACCCAACCACTGAGCTAGAGGTCATATGTGGGGCACCATTATCTGCTCTTTCAGTATTTCTTGCAAAAAAAAAAAAAAGGCTAAATTTTATTTATTTATTTAAAATATTTTTACCCCGCCTCTCTATTTAAAATATTCGAGGCGGTTTACAAAATTTTTAAAAACACAATACAAATATATATTAAAAATACAAGACCCCAGATGGACATAAAACCTGCTAAAAACGTCTCGAGAGAAGCAACACACACATACAGACTCAAACACCAATAAAAGCATGAGCAAAAAGGGTGGCTTTAGCCTGACACAAACAATGCTAATGTTGGTGCCAGGTGAATATCCCAGAGGAGAGATTGCCACAGCTTGGGAGCAAAAGCTGAGAAGGCTCTGCTTTGTATAGATGTTAATCTTATCTCCATAAGTGAGGGAACACTGAGCAGAGCCTCCCCAGCTTACCTCATTCCCCAGCCAGGTTCATATGGGAGGAGACGATCCTTCAGATACCCCAGACCCAACCTATTTAGAGCTTTATAGGTCATAACCAAACCTTAAATTGTGCCTGGAAACATACCAGAAGCCAGTGCAGCTGCCGGAGCACTGGCATAATGTGTTCCATATAAAGAGTATTAATTAAAACTCGAGGAGCCACATTCTGGACCAGTCTCCGAAGGCTCTTTAGAGGCAACCCCACAATAAGCGTATTACAGTAATCCAGTCAAGATATAACAAGAGTATGGATCATGTGGTGAAGTCATACTTGTTCAGGAAGGGTCGCAGCTGGCAGATCAAACGAAGCTGTCCAAAAGCACTCCTGGCCACCGAAGAAATCTGGTTCTCAAATGTTAAAAAAAGGTCCAGGAGGACTCCCAAGCTGCGTACCTGTTCTTTCAGGGGGAGAATAACCCCCTCTAGAACAAAATACAGGACTATGTAGCACTTTAAAGACTAACAAGATGGTTTATTAGATGACCCCAGCTATCTTACACATTACAAAGATAGCTTCCCCAATTATCACCTCTAATTCTATTAACTCACAGACCTTTCCCCTTCCCCACCTCTAATATCATTAACTCACTGGCATTCACCTTCCGACCCCCCCCCCCATCTCCCTTCTGTTCTGTAATGTGATTTGTCCTTTTCATGTGTGTTCATTTTTTTTTTAAATTGTATCCTTTGGTATATATGGTTGCGACTATTTTCTTCCATTATTTGATCTGAGGAAGTGGGTCTGGCCCACGAAAGCTCATCATCTAATAAACCATCTTGTTAGTCTTTAAAGTGCTACATAGTCCTGTATTTTGTTTCAGCTACACCAGACTAACACGGCTACATCTCTATCACCCCTCTAGAACAGGTACCACACCACATTCCTGAACAGATGTCCTCCTGATCCACAGGACCTCACTTTAGAGGAGAGTTGGTGGCTGTGAACTCCAGCTGGAGAGAGGTGCCTCTCTCTGTTCCGGTGTTAGGCACCTAACTCCCTTTAAGGGTCCCACTCTTGTCCTTAGCATTTCCTGTTGGTTACTTTAGGCGGCTCCTCACTCAATGTGTGGGCTTCTGTGATTCGCATTCTTAGGCACCTAAGGCTACATCTACTCTACAACAGATAGTTAACTTAAGCTATGCAAATCCAAATATGTGAATTAAGTAGCTGGAGTTGCCGTACTTTTGGTCAAGTTACTAGGGGGTCTACATTGCAGGGGGTCTATGGGAGAAACTCGATGGATGACAGGAGAGGGATCATGTGATGATTACCTGTTGTGTTCACTCCATCTGGTATTGGCCACTGTTGGCAGACAGGATACTGGGCTTGATGGACATTTGGTCTGACCCAGTATGGCTGTTTTTATGTTCTCCCATCAACTTCCCTTACTCTTCTTGTCCAGAGTAGAGTAACAGGGTCAACAGAAGAGCACTCTGCAATTATATTTAGCAGGTTTTCACTAGAACTGCTAAATCGACCATCGGTGTATCAATCTGAGAGCATCAATCTGTGTTATAGTATAGATTTAAGCCTAACTCGCCTTATGCATTGCACATTATGACTAAGAATTCAACTAAGCAACAGGGTGCTTAAAAGTTAGGTGCTACAAAACTCAGCACTGCAGTGACCAAGTCTCTTTCTGAATCTAGCCCTGCATTTTAGTATATGGTTTTTATTGTTTGCTTTAATAAAAGTCCATTTTAAAGTGAATGGCTGCTCTTTGAATTTGGAAAAACATCATGTAACGTGTGCTCTTAGATAAAAGGCAGCACTACGGCTCTACTGAACATGCCCTTTCCAACTTCTGTTTCAATAACTGCAGCCAGTTAAATGAGCAGTGCCTGCCTTAATAACTTACCTGGATATCATTAGAATAGTGTTGTTGCCACATCCCCTCAGGAAGGCTGAATCACTTTGTAGTATGCACCTTCGCCATTATCACACCAGTCCAGAGTGAACAACTTTGTTAAATGTTACAGGTTTTAAAATACTACTTAGAATACATACAAAGGTTTCTACTTTACTAACACTTTACAAACATGAATGTACTTTCATCACATTCCAGTCACCTAGAGCATGTCTACACTACAGCACTACATTGGCACAGCTGCACTGATGGTGCCGCAACACTGTAGCGTGTTTGATGAAGATGTGCTATGCTGATGGGAAAGTGCTCTCCTATCAGCATATTACTCCACCATGGTGGGAAGAGGAAGCTATGTTGGCGGAAGAGCATCTCCTGCTGGCGTAATGGAGGTGTGGACAGCATGAAACTTATGTCACTCATTGAAGAGACTTTTTCACACCCCTTAGTAATGTAGGTTAGGTCAGTTTTAATGGTCATGTAAACCTACCCTTAGATAAATGTTATTACCATTTTGGAGATGGAAAAAGAGACATAGGCAGATTAGGTGACTCACCCTAGGATACACAGAAAATTAGTGTCAGAGCTGGTATAAGAGTAGAGTTCTTCCTAAGCCTGAGTTCAGTTGTCTCACCTGCCAGACTGGGCTGACCTAAAATCCTAACAGTTTGTAAAGACTTTTCAAAAGCATGAAAGAAAAGTGCTTTCTCTGTCAGTGTTACTCTTTTTCGTTTGGCCACATTGGTTTGATTTGTTGTGATTTTAACAAAGCTTCAATGAATGATTCCTGCTCCCCCCAGAACATATGGGCTACATCTACACTGGCAGCTTCTTGCGCAAGAACTGTTTTGCAGAAGAGTTCTTGCACAAAAAGTCTTCCACAAGCGCGCGTCTACACTGGCATGTGCTTTTGCGCAAGAGCGTCTATGGCAGTGTGGACACTCTCTTGCTCAAGAAAGCTCTGATGGCCATTTTAGCCATAGGGGTTTCTTGCGTAAGAAATTCATGTTGCCTGTCTACACTGCCCTCTTGCACAAGAGCTCTTGCACAAGAGGGCTTATTCCTCATGGGGAGAGGAATAACTCTTCCGGAAGAAGCCCTGTTTTCTGACGCTAGACTGTAAATTTACTTGCGCAAGAATGCGCGTGCAGTGTAGACACCCAGCAAGTTTTTGTGTAAAAACAGCAGTTCTTGCGCAAGAAGCCGCCAGTGTAGACATAGCCATGGCTTTTTTTGTTCACCATCATCATCACTGAAGACATTGATTAATCTCTCTAGGAACAAGTTTGTTAACTCATGACCCCTCTGCTGGCTCTTAAATATATGAGCACAAAATGTGATCGATATTGCATTAACAACAGATTAAGTTTATTAATCATCTCATTTCAATAAAAAAGTATGTCAGGCTGCAAAGTGGATGGAAAAATAGGGCATTCATAGTTTTGAAGGCTATAAGGGGCCGTAGGGATCATCTAGTCTGTCTGAATAACAAAGGGTATAACTTCTGATTAAACTAGCTGCACACATAGAACAGCGGTTCTCAAACTTTTTGGCTCACGGCCAATCCCACTCAATGCAGGCCTTTCCACGGACCAACAGCCAACCACCCATGACAACAAAATGAGTACAGGAAATGTTAAGGATGAAGGTCTGGCCAGGAGATGCAGGAGGAGACTGGGGTTCAGAGTCTGGCTGAAAGTCTGGGTGCAGGAATGGGTTGAGGGAAAAGTCTGGACAGGAGGTTGGGTGCAGAAGTGAGGTGGTGCAGGGTCTTGGTGGGAGGGGAGTGTGAGGGAAATGGAGGTATGGGGTCTGCACATGACAGGGATGTGGGGTGCTTACCTGGTTCCATGCCTTCCATTGCATCCAGGTAAACTCCCTCCCCTGCTGCTCCCATTGTCCATAATTTCGACAAATGGAAGCAGCAGGGAAAGCCTCCAGGTGAGCGATTTCCTGCACTGCTGTTCCCCCAGATGCAGGGAGGAGGAACAGCAGTGTGCAAAGTCACTTCCTTCCCCCGCAAGCTGGACCTGGGCCACAATGCACCCCTCCCCTCCATGGGAAGCCAGTGCTGGTGCTATAACCTCACAATTGGGCATGGCCCACAGGGCTGGAGCACCAATGTAGGCTCCCTTCTGCAGGGGGAGGGGGTGAACTCTGCACCCACAGCCCACCTGCAAGACCACACTTTGAGAACCACTGATTTAGAAAGACAGCCAATCTTGATGTAAAGACTTCAGTGTCAGGTGTTGATTACAATAGGAAAAAATTCAATTAAATGAACAGGTCAACAGTGCAAAGTGAAATACCTATTCTGAAAGAAAATAAAAACATACAAAGTTCATATATATCAAAGACAAACAATAGCAGTCAACAGCTGTAGAGTGAATCAAAAGTTCACTTCAATGTTGAGTCTGTAGCAATGTCTTGTCATTTTTAGGAAGAACAGGTTATATGAAAATCACTAATCACATACCATTTTTGGAGTGCACCTGTACATTCCAATACTAACATGCTAATGTGTTTGCAAATCCTGAGAACTCCTTGAACACACAAGGTCACTGGGTTACTTTATTTATTTTGTAACTATGCTCCAACTTTCTCTCATGCAGCTCAGGTCTCTGTTATCAGAAAGCACCCTAACATCCGGCATTATAGGATGTTTATAAGAAAGGGAAAAATCCCACTGATCAGCAACAAGGTGACAGATAAAAGCCCAACAGGAACAGGAGCGCCAACTTCCTGTCCCTCTGGGCTGGAGGGCATGTACAAAGGAGGAGGAAATGGGATAGCACAAATGTATGCTATAAAATAGCAATTCCAGATCACTGGAAATAAGACACAGACACCTGCTAATATTTTCAATATTCCCTAGCTAGGAAAAAGCTGATTGTTTGAGTTTTGAGTAGAATTCCCATATACATATTCCTCAGGGCAAAGATGCAACAGCTTTCCCTAGTACCCCACTATAGCAACTAATAAAAGGAACTGGGCAACAGAAACTTCCTGGGGAATGAAGGCATCATTGAAACTGAATCTATGACAGAATATCATCTGAAGGTCTCTGGAGACTTTGCTGTGACTGTTAAAACAGACTTTCCAAATACCCAAGCGATGCCAGAGGAGATGCTGGTGGTGTTACTTGTATGACACATTCTCCACTGCACTTGTCCCATTGAAATGATGCACAGGAGATCCAGCCTAAGGTACCTAAAAGAAGACCAACTATTTGGCAGTGAATTCTAGTGGCCAGAGAGGTCATGGTCTGGATATCTTCAAGAAGTGCCCTGATCCTGTTATGGGCAAATGCAGGTCCACTGAAATGAAACAGAATATAAATAAAATAATATATTGTCTCTTTTTATGCACACACATACAAGGCTGGATTAGTGCGTAGGCAAAACCAGGAATGTGCCTAGGGCCCACATTCATGCAGAGGCCAGCTTGCTAGGTTGCAATACCACCTATTTAGCCTGGCCGCTCCTCTGTCATGACAAAAGGATAGCTGGACCAAACCTAAGCGGACAGTGGCATGACCATTAGGGATGTGAACGTTTAAAGCGTTAACTAGTAATCTTGACCCTTAATGGCTTAATGGGTGAGGCTTACCCATTGAGTGGTGAGGCTTATTGGTTAAGGTTAACTGGTGAGGCTGGAACAAGGGCCCAGAGATGTGTTTGCTTAGGGTCCTACGATGAGTTAATCCATATGTACATGCATTACTCTAGTATTTGGCAGAGCTACCAAGAGGTCAATACAGGCCTTTCTGAGAGAACTCCTGGGTGCCATGACAACTAATAGACAGGATTCTGAGCCAGCTGTGAAGCAAACAAGACCCAAGTGCAGGGATCTTGGCTCTACTTCAGCTCTACCCATGTTGGAGCCTTTTGGCTTCCGGAAGGGCTTCTTCTCTGGAAGCTGGAAAGCAAGTAATCAAGTACTCCACAGGCCTGCTCAGTGGAAATGTTACCAGAAGAGCTGGATCCAGCCACTTTATTTTAATCTTTCTAGGTTCTCCCTCCCTAATGTTTTCCCTCTGCCCTTTTGTCAGTATATTTTTTGCCCTCTTTGTAAAGCCTATTATTTCTCTTTTTTTTTTGCTCTTTCATTGTTCATCCCACCCACTGTCATTCACCCCACTGCCAGGTGGTTGTTATTGATTATATGTATTATCATAGTGCCCAGGCACCTGTGTTATTGCTTCCTCTTCGCTTCCTTCCTTCTTTGAGGCATCTTTAGTTACTACATTTTGTGAAAAAATAAAAACATAGGTAGCATCCTGGTTACCTGAGCTTCCATTAGTTGTGTCTCTGTATTAATTCAACACTTGCCCCAGTTTGGCTGGTGGTTCTATTAATACGGAGAACTGGATAATGGAAGCTCAGATTAATGGAGTTCTTCTACAGATCAATAAAATATTGTGTTCAGCTAAGACCCGGAGTTAGGGAAACAAAAGTTCAGTGTTTCATTTTAATTGTGGAAAAAAGAGGATTTTTTTATTTTTATCAGAAAGTTTTGGATTTTATCATCACAGAAAATAGGCTCCCTGCTCATTACTAGTATTTAGCACCACATAATGCTGCATACACACAAATTAATTCTTCATCACTGAGGATAGCTTTTAGGACCTATGTTCTTACAGATCTATCCAAGGGTACTGGTACAATTTATATAGTGGAGATGCTGAAAGCTATTGAACCAAAGTGTAAATCCTACCTATAATGGAAACCACTTCAAGGCAGAGGGTATGTCACCACTTCTCTTTCCCCCACCCCCTACCAGCCTCAGTTCCAGCACCTATGGATCTATCTTAGGCACATAGGCTATGTCTAAATTACATCCCTCTCTTGGCAGTGGGATGTAAATTAGACGTATTGAAAGTGCAAATGAAGCCGGGATTTAAATATCCCACACTTAATTTGCATAATAGCAACCACCGCTTTTTTTTGGGAACATGGATTTTCGAAACCCCCCCAGCAGTTTAGACAGTTTCATAAAATGAGGAGTACAGGATCTTTCGAAATGAAGAATTTTTGTCAAAAATGCCCCATCTAAACTGCCATTTTTTTGAAAAGTCCCATTGCGAAAAAATCAGCAGCCACCATTATGCAAATTAAGCCCCAGATATTTAAATCCCAGCTTCATTTGCACTTTCAATATGTCTAATTTACATCCCTCTGCCAACAGAGGGGTGTAATTTAGACATAGCCATAGTTGGTTTCCATTACAATAGTATCAGAGCACCTCACATTCTTTACTGCATTTATCTTCACCACACCTCCCTGAGACAGGGAAGTAGTATTACCCCCATTTTACAGATGTGGAGCTCAGACTTAGATTTTAAAGGTGTTTAGGCACCTAAAGGTGCAACTAGAAGATTAATGATTGTTTCAAAAGCTTCTAGCTGCATAACTCCTATCATAGAATCATAGAATACTAGGACTGGAAGGGACCTCGAGAGGTCATCGAGTCCAGTCCCCTGCCCTCATGGCAGGACCAAATACTGTCTAGACCATCCCTGATAGACATTTATCTAACCTACTCTTAAATATCTCCAGAGACGGAGATTCCACAACCTCCTTAGATAATTTATTCCAGTGTTTAACCACCCTGACAGTTAGGAACTTTTTCCTAATGTCCAAACTAAACCTCCCTTGCTGCATCTTAAGCCCATTGCTTCTTGTTCTATCCTCAAGGCCAGGAAGAACAATTTTTCTCCCTCCTCCTTGTGACACCCTTTTAGATACCTGAGAATTGCTATCATTTCCCCCCTCAATCTTCTCTTTTCCAAACTAACAAGCCCAATTCTTTCAGCCTTCTTTATATAACTAGAAACCTATATGTGTGTTTAGGTATCTAGATACCTTTAAAAGATAGTGAAAAGTGACTGGTTAATATTACGCAGGAAGTTTGTGGAGGAGCAGGTAATTGAATCCAGCTCTCCCAAGTTAGTACTCTACTGGACTATCCTTCCTCTCTCCACTAAGGAGCTGGGACTAAACTGATTTAACAGGGGAACT
The DNA here is from genome assembly GCF_052426305.1 of Pelodiscus sinensis. Lineage (NCBI taxonomy): Eukaryota > Metazoa > Chordata > Testudines > Trionychidae > Pelodiscus > Pelodiscus sinensis. Next base: position 221,122,732 of record NC_143052.1, read on the forward strand.
GAAATATTTTAGATTGAGAGAAAGATGCTGAGCCTGGCAGTGTTGATGGTGACATTTATAAAGGGAATCGCAGCTCAGTTTTCTTTAGAGGATATGTGAATGTACTTGGAGCCTATCATTTTCATATCTGTTAGTATGTTATTTTAAGAGAACCATTTACCACAAGTGCATTTATTATTCTAGTATGAAAGTCCAGATAAGTTCTAAACCAGGATGGGGGCCACTTCAGAATTTGTTTAAGACCTGATTGGTCTGGGAGTGTGGGAGCATGTAAAGACTCTTACCCCACCCCCGAGAGAACTGCCAGCTTGTGAAGTCTCTCTCTCCCTACCCCCGGCCTGCAAGGGAGCGTCACACGTAGAATGACCTGTCAGCTGAGCAGAGGGGTATAAAAAGTGGCATGGTAGGTTCTTTTACATTTTACATTGGCCGTTACTTTTATTGAAAGTTTTGTGTGATCAAACAATTTTCAGAGACTCATTTCCAGTGTCTACAGTCTGCTAGGGCCCATCTCAATTCCCAGTGATGTCAATTATTTTATCAACTGATATCAGAGCAACAAATATACAACTGAGGCAGATGTTACAAACAAATCAGTATTCTAAAATGTCAAAGAGATGTACTCTCCTTCTTAACTGAAATGGGTTACCTAGCCAGGTGGTAGAATCTCAATTTTTCAAGATTTTTAAGGCCAGGCTTGACAGAGTTCTGGCTGGGATGATTTGGTTGGCATTGGTCCTGCTTTTGAGCAGGGTTTTAGATTTGATGGCCTTCTGAGGTCCCTTCCAACCCTGATCGTCTATAATTCTATGGAATTAATTAGTCAAAGAAAAATTCCTAAACAAACATTTGTCACACCAGTGAAAGCTTCAGGTAGATAATCCAGAACACCAAACCACCATCAGAAAATATAAAACAGGACTGTAGATTGAGCTAATATGGAGCTATTCCTAGATAGGATGGACTCAACAGGTGAGTTTCAAGGTTATTACAGGTTTTACCTCCCTTAACCAGCACTCTCTGGTCCATCAACGTTGGATCACAGAGATCAGGAATAGGGAGGCTGGGCCATGGGGGAGGAGGGGCAGGAGAGAGGCATGGCAACAATTCAGCTGGGAGCCCAGTGCTGGGGGGGGGAGGTTGCAGAAGGGCAGATGGCGTTGCAGGGAGTTCTGGCCCTTTGGCCAGGTGAAAGCAGGGGGCAATCAGCAGCAGCCAAAGAACTCCAGCCCCAACCACAGAGCTCCAGCATAGGGAGCCACGGCTGGGCAGGCAGCAGATAGGGCTGGGCTCAGGGGTCGCCTTAACATGAGGCGAACTGAGGCGGCCACCTCAGGTGCCAGACTGGGGGGTGGACACCACTAGGACCCAGAGTAGAAAATTGTCTCTCCTGCTGGTGCATATGTATTCTCTCTGCTCTAGATGCACAGAGTTGGTGGAGTGCTGTGCTGGAGGAAGGAGAGCACAAGAGACATAACAGGCAGGCAGGAGAAAAGGTGGCATGGAGGCATACTGCCCCAGGTGCCAAAATGTTGTTGGCCAGCCCTGGCTGGGCTGGAGCTCTAGCCAGCGGTAGCAGGGCAGCACGGGCCATGATGGGAGGGACCTCTGATGGTCTGGCAATTCCCCTCATTCGGGACTGGTCAGGTCCCCAAGGTGCCAGATGAGGGAAGTCCAACCTGTAGTAAAGTAGCATGGAGAAGCCTGCATTACAGCTGAGAAACTAAGACCACATTTGTGGATTCAAAAAACCAACAGCTTCTATTTCCAAGGACATCCGCATAAGCAAAACATTCAGTAAAATTTAGGGTAAAATCTTGTTCTGACTGGAGTTAGTCATCCTTTGAACAGGGGGCTGGACTAGAGGTCTCCAATCTTCTCTGATTCTATGATTCACTGAAGTTAATGGGAATTTTTCCATTGATATCAATGAGACCAGATTTAATTTCTACTTTGGGAGATGTACAGGGCATTAAAACTCTATGGTATTTAACTACAGACCTATGTTTTAATAATTACACACAAAGGACAATCTTGCTATTGCTGTTGGATACTAATTGGAACTGCACAGAAAGACAGGTTTAAAAATAACAATATATGCATTTATACGTATAAAGAAATAAATACTGTTTCAGGAATAAACATAGGCACACAACCCCAATTATCCAAAAATAATGGGTGCCACCCTAAGCTAATAATCAAAGAAGCTCATTCAACAGCCTTTGAAATCTGTGCTCTAACTTCTAACAGAGATTTTTGTCAGGTTGGCTATCTCTCTCATGAGGGTCAATGAGGAACCTTTATCATAGTCCTTGTGACTTTACAGTGTAGCCCTGTGACGGGGCACTGGGCTCTGATCGCACGGAAGCCCTGGCTCCCCACACTCCCTGGCTGCCTGTAGACATGCTGGGGGCAACGGGGCAGTCGAGAGCTCGCCAGAGGATGTGGCCGGCGTGGGGAATGGGACCCCCCGTGGTGGCCAGGCGGTCCCACACCGCTTCTGTCCGGGCTGCTTGGGAGATGCATGTAACCAAGAGAAGGCCGGCCCGGGAGAGACGTCAGCTGACATCATCAGCCCGCACCCGGAGGAACGGGGCGGGGCCAGAGCCAATGGGGAGTTTAAAGAGGGTGGAGGCTGAAGAGGGAGAGGAGGAGAGGCAAGCAGGGGGAAGAGGCCCAGGACAGGGGTCAGCGCCGAAGTCGCTTCCAGCCGCGGGGGTTGGTGAGTTACGGGCAACCCCCACCAACCAGGCAACGTTTTCAGTCTGCCTTTAGGGTCCTGGGTTGGGACTCGGAAAGGGGGCGGGACTGAGTCCCCCTCCTGCCTCGCCGCTGATTAGGCCTTACCGGCCGCCTGGCTGGAGCAAGGATATTCTAAAGCCAAAAACTGCGCAACGAAGGCACATGGACCAAAAGGGCACGGGTGGTGGCAGGTGATGCAGAGTGGGTGACCCCGATGATGACAGGGCTGTAAGCCTGAGGGGGAGCTAGCCCTGTGACAAGCCCTTTTAGAGCTCAGAAGTTCCATACAAATTGTGCTTCAAAGTCATACTTCAGGATACAATCAACAGACATTAGCACTGAATGGAACATCAGCAACATATACCCATATTTCTCTATGTCTTTGTTTTAGCCAGGAAGAATGAATAAAAACCCAACCTAATGGTTCAGTGGTCAAGGAAAACAGTTGGAATTGCACACTTTTACCTCCACATAAACTCATCAACATCTGTGTTACTGCTTATTTTTATTCCATTTCAAACTTAAAAAAAATGTTTTGCTAGAAAATATTTATAATTTAATCCTTAATGAAATACATACATACACACACACACACAAACACATCCCTCTCTATTTTGAAATGGTACAAATATAAGTAAAATGGTAACTTTAGTCTGTATAATGTATTGGGAGAACTGATAGTTTTAAAAGTTCCAGGTAAACAAATTTCTATTCTGGATAAAACAATACACAAAGTGTATCATGAACATCCAACCTCCAGGAGGGCTGACAGAATTGCTGCATCCCTGGGGATGGGGAGGGTGCTGGCTACGCACTGCCACCCTGATGGCCAGCCTCTCCAACTTTTATTGGCAGCAGGTTAATAAATAATCTAACAGATCTGTTCCACCTGTAATTCTTTTGGTTTCATAAACCTATTCAAAAGTGCTTGATGCTGTCACAAGTAGATTTAGTATTAAATAATAAATAATTGCAGAAGATGAAAGAAATTTCTAGTTCGACACAAGAGATATAAGCTACTATTTCTGAGATTAAAAAAGGAAGGGGGATTGTTGGTGAGCTTTGGAGATATTCTACTGACAATGAATAACTACAGAAGAAAAGGCTCCCTTTGCAACAGTGTTAAGACCATAAATTAGCACCAATGAGAAAGCTCGTTCTAGCAGTTGAGGAAATCCAAAGATAGGAGAGTGAAGCCAGGTTCATGGGATAGATTAGGGGAAGTCACAGTGTGTCAACGAAGAACCAAACTCCCTTGTCCAATGATTTCAATGGGGTTTGCATAGGTGAAACTGAGGTAGAATTGGCCAAAACAGGCAATGAAAGGACCCTGAAAGGAATGGAAAAGGAAGTAAACTTGATTGGCTGAGAGAGAAGATGGCTATAGTTGCATTTCTCTGCAGAAGTGGAAAATTGGTAGACTTGCAATAATTTGTCTTTGCTTTCATCATTTTTCATTTTTTTTAACCTCAGAAATTAGGAATGAAAAGCAACAACTAAACTGTAACTGTCAGCCAGAAAAATTGACATTCTACATCTTGCACTGTTAACATTTATATGAGTATTTAGAAAACACATTGTAAATAAAGCAATGATCTTTGTGCATGTTCATTTATATTCCTCTTGTAACTGATTTGAAAATTCAGAGCCTCTCATTGGATTGTACTCCATAAAAGGCCTCTTTCCACTGTGGCTTAGTCATGCCTCCAAACTCCTGATTTTTGTGGTCTTCTCTAGTGCTTTGGACATTTGCTGTGCTTTGGACATTTAAAAAAAAAGGTCCAAGTAACACACAAAATAGTTGCTGCCATCTAAAATGTCATTCATTATGCCTGTTGGTAGAAAGAACAGTTTCTGGCATAAATATTCTAATAGTGACACTGATCAAAGATGTTTTCCTCTTTCCTTTTTGAATTACTTCAGTCTTTGATCAGGAAATGTATGTTTGCAGACTTTGTGGACCTTTTATTTAAAGGAGGAACTGACGACACACCATATCTCCAGTGAAGACTTGCAGCAAGCAAAGAAAGGGCATATAAATAAATATAGGGTCAAATACATTCAACTTTAGAGGGCACCTAGTAGATAGAAGAGAAACTAGTAAGATCTGCTTAGTACTATACATGGAGATTCATATAATGCAACTGTACTGATATTCAAGTTGAATTTCACTATGGTGCATACTTGACATGTCCACTGAAAGTCTTTTATGCAGGAGAAAAATATCTCAGAAGCAAAAACAAAACAAGTTCATATTAGAAAATATAGTGCAAAGTGAATTATAGTAGAAGAACCTAATTCAGTGGGATAAAATCCATTCCTTGGACATATTAAACAGCTTGTTTTTCTAAATTTTAATACAGGGGTCTCAAACAGCCAACTCATGGACTAGCCCCAGCTGGAGTCCCTATCATCTAAACACTGCCCTGACCTGCCACCACCCTGCCTTCTCCCCTCTTCCCCATAGCACCCCATTCCCTAAGGACACAGATTCAGGGATTACCAGGGGGACTTGGCACTGGGTGGCAACAGTGGTAGGTCTCTCCACTCTCCCCATGGAAGCAGAAGCCATGGGAGAGTGGAGCATGTATGCTTACTGAGTATCCTCACAGCTCCCATATTTGTGGGGAGTGTGGGGCAGGGACGTCCATTCCTGCTGCCCTGAACCAGACCCACCTCCCCTGGTGCTCCCCAAAGCTGCATCCTCAGGGGATGGGGTATCATGAGGGGTGAGGGAAGGGTGATGGTGGGCATAGGTGGGGCTTGGATGATGGGAATAGACAGGCCCCTCCCAGGCCAGATTGCAGGATGGCCTTCAGGCCACAAGTTTGAGACCTCTGCTTTAATACAAAGATCCATACATACTGATAATAACACATACTCAAAATCAGTAGTTGCAGAACAAATCAACCATTCATCTTATTGGTGGGTCCTTGATAATGTGTGACAATTAATAGACTAATTGTTTTATATGCAAATGTACAAACCATGGACTTTACTGGTATTCATCTTATTTAACTGTCCAAATATTAGTGCCCTTGTAAGTTAGAATAAGATCCAGAGAAGGCCTTAACTTGTGGTTCCTAGGCCATTATATTTATATTTTAACTGTGCTCCACTTGTCTGTGGGAAGTTCAAATCCCTGTTATCAGGATTACACCCCATCATTTGGGGTGACAGGAAACCTGTAAGAAAGAGAAAAAGTCGCACTCATCATGAGCAGGATGACAGATATGATCCCCACAGGAATAGCCCCACCAACTTCCTGAGCCACTGGGCTGGAGGGCATATAGAAAGAAGGGGGAAAGGAGATAGTTTGATTGTGCACTACAGAATAGAAATTCCAACTCACTGGAATTAAGACACAAACACTTGCAGTGAGGTACAAGAATCCAGCTGCTAGGAAAAAACGGATGATCTGTGTTTTGTAAAGTATTCCCATGTATATACTCCTCAGAGCAAATATAGTGGAAGCCATCCCCAGTGCACCGACGACCATGGCAACCAGCAGGAGGCCCTGAGCAACAAAAATTTCACGGGGGATGGAGGTCTCATAATCATTCATTTTATGACAGACCTGTTCTTTAAGTTCAGAGGAGACATGGAGGTAACTGATGAAGCAAACTTTCCATATGCCCACCCATGCGATGCCAGAGGAGATGATGGTGGTGTTGTCCACGTGCCATATTCTCCATTCCACGAGTCCCATTGAAATAGTGCATAAGATCCAGCCTATTGTACCAAAAGCAAAAGCAGCTAGCTGGAGGTGAGAAGTGCTGACTAGAGAGGTCATAGTCTGGAGATCTTCAACAAATGTCACAATTCAGTTGTCGGCATATTAGCCATATACACAATTGCAGAGGCACTGAAAAAAAACAACAATAATATATCATTATGAACACAATCGTATTTGTGTGTATGTGTGTGTACATGACAGGGTACAGATACAGAAGAAGTACGGTAGTGTACTTTCTTTTACTGTGGTGAATTTTTGAAGGTTAGTGTTTATAGCTGAATAACATCTAGATTTTCTCTCCTATTCACTTTATTTTAAAAACCAAGTGTTATTTCCTGAAGTTATTTTCCCCATTGATGCACATTGTTACAAAGAATGTTTTCCACTTATCATATATTTTACAGTTCTAGATGCGGTCTTTATAATCAGAAAACAAACTCCTACTTCTACAGTTCACGAGTGTGAAGCCATAGCAGAACTCTTGTCTCCTCCTTCTTGGAAACAGCATTTTTGGTGTCGTTGTCCTGTTTGAACAACTGACAAGAATGGGGAATTATTTTAGCCTAAAATCATCAGGAATCAAAAGATGTTAATCACATGTTCAAAGTCTGCCTTTGTACCTTAGCTTTGAGCTGAAGGGATTAATGTTAAACAGATTGAAAACAAGAGATCTGAAAACATCAGTTTTCCCATTCATCCCCATTAAAAAGAAAGCTAATGGTGAAGATTTATGTGTCATCATTTATAATGATTAAACTGAGAATGTTTTAGCTTAGCAGAACTATCTATGGGACATTGTTCTTGGACTGAGGGTAGAGTTTGCATTTTCTCTGTTCTCAGCATCTGCGTAGTATGATAGTGGAATAACGTTTTCTAGGGTCTTAGAGTCACAAATCATGACTCATTATAACTCACTAGCTTCCTCAACTCCAGTCACCATGGAATAGTAGTGGAATATTTCAGTCCACGGTTCATATGCTGAGTTTACCAACAGCATGCAGATTAATCATGCTGATTGGTTTTGTCATGCAGAAATTTTTTTCAGCTAAGTACTTGGCTAAGACTGCCAGAAGTCTCACATAGGCTTTCAAATAAATGCAGCAATGATTCATTGCCACTAATGATTATTGGACTTAAGTTCAATTTATTATACAGACTTGACAGGCACTATACCTCTGTAAATTCCATGATTCTCTTCCATCTTTTAATAATAGTCCAGATAAATATAGTCCACTAGAAGATTTACCTGGCATTCCTGGGATCTTTAACTCAAATAAGTTTTGTTTTTCTTTATTTAAATCGTTGTTCTGGGGTGGGGCTAGGGATGAGAGATTCTGTATGCAGGAGAAAGGACTACCCACCCCCACCCTCTCTTACTGCAACAGCTTGGAGCCAGGTGAGAAACACCTGTCTATGGCCGCTGCAGTGAGCACATCCCGGGGAGGCGTGAATGTCCCTAAGCTGGGGGACAGACAGACAGACACACACACACACACAGACAAATTCTCTGAAATAAATAGTAGATATGTCTCTTTTTCCATCGCTGCCCCCAGCTGCCCCGGTCCCCATCTCTGGCCCCTTGCTTCCTCTCTGTGGTCAAACCACAGTATAATTGTCCCTCCTGCCAGACCCCTCTCTGCCCATTTTATGAGAAACAATCAAATTCCAGATGCATCCCATTGTCCTGTCAGTACCAACTCCTAAACTTGCTTGAAACTATGATAAGAGGAAGCTGTATACCAAATTTGGTGGTCCTAGCTCTTACCGTTTAAGAGGAATTCTTGAACAAACAGACTAACAGATGGATGGACAGACAGATGCACAATTCTATAATATATACTGTGGTAAGATAATCCGTGGGCTTTATTCAAGAAAGACAATATATTGGACCAAATTTTTCTCTCACAATAGTTAGATCTACACTGTGGAGTTTTGAATGCTAACTGATATAACTTTTCTACCTACTTAACATTTAAGAATTTCACAAATATACCTACCTAGCTGCAATGCCTTGCAAAAAACAAACAAACAAACAAACAAAAAAAAACCCCTGAGGGTATAAATTGTGACAGATCATTTTGGAGATCTCAGGTAGAAAAATCCCACGATTAGTCTCTTTTTCCAATAACAGAGTAGGTCTGGACAAAAATATTCCTTGACATTCTGGTATATTGTATACTTACTTCAGCATTGACAATCATGGAAGAGAAAAGAGGATAGCTGTGGCAGTTTTTATAGTCCTCAGTCTGATCATATCAACTTCCATTGCATTTCTACATTTCACACTGCATGTCCATTTCCTATTGGAAGAAGATAATCTCCATGTTGCTAATGTATATTTAATCAATTTTTTTCTTGGGGGGAGGAGGGAAAAACCTATATATAATATAATCAGCTTAATATGCATTACATTAATAAAGACTCTTCAATCTGGTGTCTTACTTAATCATCTTTTAGAGAAAGCAGTAATGAACAGCTGCTAATAACCAGATTGGCATTATGTCCCCAGGGGAAATTGCAGATGGCATGTTTTCTCTCTTTCACATCTGTGAAGCGCAGTTATTATATTTGTCTTGCGTTAGGAGCAGTGCATATAAAATGTTCATTGTTGTCGCTCTTATTTAAGTGAGTTGATTCCAGTGAGAACAAGCATAGGCCAAACTGAATGCTTTTGAAACTCACATCACTGGTGCATAGCCCAAAACCCTACACAGCAACTTCTCACTGAAAGCTGGCCTAGTTAATGTTACATCGCTGTTCTATTAGAGAACATGCCCTTCGTGTAATATTGTGCAATATTCAGTTAGCAGGCCCTCTTTCCCCTCAGTGTCTCTCCCCTGCCAGCAGACCCTGAAGATGAACACCCATCACCAGGGGCAGATGACTGTTTTGGGGGGCCCTGGGCAGCATAACTCCGCAGGGCCCCCCTTTGCCACGCCGCATGCGCGGGGCTTTTTTAAGCGCGGGGCCCGGGGCGGCCGCCCCGTTCGCCCTGCCCTATATCCGCCCCTGCCCATCACAATCAGCTGTTTCATGGCATGTAGGAGGCTAGGAAAGAGAGGGAAGGAGTGAGGATTCAGCATAATTGAGGGAGGAGGTGGAGCTGGCTGGGAAGAGGCTGGGTGGGAGGAGAGGGAGGCAGGAAGTAATGTGGGGGGGCCTTGGAGGAAAGGGTGGGGTGGAAACATGGCCTGGGACAGAATCAGGGGTCAAGCACCCTTGGCAGTTTGAAAAGTCAGTGCCTGTAGCTCCAAAAGCCTATGACTGTCTCTAGCAGTGCAGGCATCTATAGGCCCAGTGCCTCTGCATTGTGTCCCACAAGCATACATGCAACCTGGCAGATTGGCTCCCTTAGGAGACAACTGGTCTCCCCAGCACCTGGGGGCTGCAGGACATTCAACAACTAACTGGAGCAGGCATTTGTGTTCTGATGCTCTGAGGCCAGCAGACACTTCCCCATTGGGTTCAGTGGAAGGATACAACAGTGTTTCTTCCTATGTGCTGCCGCTTGTCTGCTCTGCCTGGCTCCCATGTCAAGCCCAACCCCACAGAGCTTGCACAGGGAGGACCCCTGCAGACCTAAGAGTGGGGACATTATGGGCTTAAACTCTCACCACAGCTCTGGGGGCCAGAGGATAATCACTCACCTAGTTGCAGCTATGAGTCAAACCACACCACACTGACATCTCTTCTCAAAGGGGAATGATGGGTCAGAAAGTGTGGGCAAGGGAGCTGGGCTCTGAAAGACGAACTGAGGCCAGGTCTCTGTGTCTCAGGACGGTATCAAGGATCTCAGTGGGAGTCCTGCACACGTAGAGAAAGCAGAACACAAACTCCCAGTTACAATGCCCTCCAGTCCCCAGTCCTGCTCACCAGTGGGCCCCACATATCAGCACCTCCCCACTCTCTTTCCACACTACCTGCCTGTCACAACCAGCTGTTCTGAGCTGTTCAGAAGGCTGGGAGGAGGAGTCAGGAGATGACACTTGGGGGAGGACACTTGGTCCTAGGGCAGAGCCAGGGGTTGAGTACCCTCCCACACACACATTCTGGAAAGTGGGTGCCAATGCAGCCGTGCATGTGCATTCCAGTGGGATAGCATGGACTCAAGACTGTCCTTAAGGGGACATGGGACATCCCCCATTTTGTCCCAGGCCCCACCCACCCAATCTTTTCCCTGCCTCTGCTCTGCCTCCTATCCCACTCTTTCCCCCAAACCCTGCCCCAGCTGCATCCCTGCCCCACTTCTTCCCACACCTGCTCTGCCTCCTCCAACCTGCATTGCACCTCTTTCTCAGCCCCCTACCCAGAGAGATGTGACTCAGGGGATTATCAGGGGGCTTTGTGTAGGGCAGCTGCAGTGGTCGGGCCCCTCCGCACTCACTGCAGTGGCAGGAGCTACAGGAAGTGGGGCAACTCAGCAGTTTGCTCTGCTCTGTCGCCGTCAGCCAGCTGGGTACCTCTGCTTGTGGGGAGCAGAATGCATTGACGCTGGGGCTGCAGTGAAGCTGAGCAACTCGGCTGGAACATGGCAACAGAGCAGAGCAGGCTGCTTCGTTGCTATTCTTCCCATAACTCCCACTACCTCAGTGAGGACAAGGGGGGAGGAGAAAAGGAGTAACCTCTGCTGCCACCTCATGCCAGGCCTCCCAGATAACCCCCCAAGCTGCCCTGCACCCTGCAGGCTAATATCAATATGGTGGACCTTCTTGTTCATAAAATGGCTAGAATGGTTGGGGCGGCCACTGAAGTCTCCCCAAATTGTGGGACCTAGGCTGGCAGCCCCAAACCATCCTATGGACAGGATGGCTCTGCATGGGTTCATTATTACATTTAGTTTCCTCAGGAAAATGTTTGCAGCACTTTACCATGGTTCCTTTAGAAGGCCACTGGTCTCCCCAGCACCAGGGAGTTGAGGGACATTCTGTGACTAACTGGAGCATGCACTTGTGTGATCTGCTGCTCTGAGGAAAGATACAACACATGTTAATCCTTTAGGGCTCAGACAAGTGCTAGTTCCTCAATTAGCAGCAAGGCATTCCCTGGGAAATATCCCACCTGATATCAACACAGTAGTTTTAGCTTAGGTTTAGGAGAATCTGAGGGAACTCATAAGCAGTTTTCTGCATAAATCTCTGACCAGTGACTGCAGGGAGATTTAAAGAAAGGGGAGCTGCTGCTAATGTGCATGAGCAAGAAATATTGTTCCAGTGGCTCTGTGCAGATATCAAAAATTTTGCTTTCTCCAGTTCCTGAAGGTTGGGAAGGCTTTAGATCCAGGTAAGCAATATGAGCTTATTTTCCATTGCTGTTACAGTATTAAAACACTTTCAAAATTTGTTGAGTGAAAACACAACTGACCTGCAGAGGGCATTTTGCTTCAAGATTTTACTAGGTAGTTTATGAATCAGCAAAAAAAAAAAAAAAAAAAAAGCATTGGCTTGTATGACGTGCCAAAGAATGTGGTGTTGGCTTGAACTACTGTACAATCCAATCAGCTGCCTTCAGAACATTAATCGTAATTTCAGTTTGGGATTTATCTATTGTGTTCCAAAATTACACAGCAACATTCTGACAGAACAGTCAGTTAGCCCAGTGCACAAGCTGCATGCAAACTTGTACAACTGTGTGTGTCACAGGCACAAAGATTCAAAGAGATGGTGCTATATATTATGGGCCAAATTCAGCCCTGATGCAGTCAGAAACTCTTTTCATAGGCTTCAACAGGGCATGTGTCTTATGTCATCAGAGAAGAACTAGATTCATTATTACTTTTCAATAATAATTTGGCCTTTAAAAGAAGCTAAGAAATACCATTTTAAATTAAAATGGTTAATCCCGCTGCAGATATTTCTCTAAAACAACTAAAGGAAAAAGGTGGCAACTCAGTTGGTGTTCATGATTAGATCTAGACTAGATAAAGTAAAATATAAGGAAATCCAACATTATCATCAAGATCAACTGGATGATGTACTGGACTGTTTCAGTCTCTAATTTCTGGGATACTGTGAATATCTGGAATTAATAGTTTTTGCATAGTAAAGCTATCCAGATGTGGTATGAAGATACACAAATACCTATGGAATTCCCTGGTCAAAGCAAGATAAAAGCTCTTCTGAGTATAGGGCCAGATTACTGCATACCGATTATAGAACTATACCTCAGGCACCCGAGATCATATGATTAATGTAAAACTCAATTTATGTATTTTTAATAAGCATTTTTAATACAAAAAAGATATTGCAATGTTCGCTTGAGTCTGCAGAAACCTAGAAACAGTAGCTCAGAGAGGGATATGTTCTCTCCAGTACACAAAGCTCTCTTGAGCCCCACCAAACTGTGTTAGAAGAAGATTAACTGTGTGGCAGAAGGAGGATGCAGCAGGTACTCACATACAGATTTTCTCTAGCTGCTAGGGAAACAACTGTGGACCCTCCATGCTGCTGAACCTTGCCTGGCTGAGGGGCGAAATGGGTCTTCTTGTGGGTACTCTGCCAGTGTGTAGTTCCAACCTTAACTATGACCAGCAGATCAGGGAGATGGGGAGCAAAGCCTCAGAGCACGCCAGCAGTGGGACAGCCACGGCGCGCCTGGACTGTCCCGCTGCCTGCGTGCTCTGCGGCTTTGCTCCGCGTCTCCCAGGTCAGCAGACCAGGGAGACGGAGCAAAGCCATGGAGGACTTGGGCGGTCCCGCCACCCCCGTCTCTCTGGTCTGCTGGGTGGGGGGCGCAGCTAGTGCCCCCCCCAGCAGACCAGGCTTTTCTTGCCTACCCCTGGGGTAGAGCAGCTGGGGGTGCTGGGTTGGTCCCGCAGCACTGCTCCGGACCAACCCGGCAGCACCCCAGCTCCTCTGCCCCAGGCGTCCTGATTCAGCCGCTGCTGGTCAGTTTCAGCAGCGACTGAATCAGGACGCCTGGGGCAGAGCACCTGGGGTGCTGCTGGGTTGCTCCAGTAGTGCCGAGGAGCCGCGCTACTGGAGCAACCCAGCAGCACCCCAGCTGCTCTGCCCCAGGCGTCCTCAAGTCAGCCGCTGCTGAAACTGACCAGCGCTGACTACAGGAAGCCCGAGGCAGAGTTGCTCTGCCCCAGTCTTCCTGGAATCAGCCGCTGATCAGTTTCAGCAGCAGCTGACTTGGGGACGCCTGGGGTTCTTAAGTTGAATCTGTATGTAAGTCAGAACTGGCGTCCAGATTCAGCCGCTGTTGAAACTGACCAGTTTCAGCAGCGGCTGACGCCAGTTCCGACTTACATACAGATTCAACTTAAGAACAAACCCACAGTCCCTATCTTGTACGTAACCCGGGGACTGCTTATAGTTGAAATGTAATCAAAGAAGTTTGTAATTAGTTAAGTATAGCTAAGTTTAGGTTTTTCTACCTGTATAAGCATTAGGTAATTGTTTTTTAAAATCATTTGAAAGTTATTTGGTTTTGATAAAAGAATCATTCCATTTAATAAAAATCATTTGTTTCACCATCATCCAGTAGTTTTCACTGGGTAGTCGGCTTTAACCCTTGAGGCTCCTGCCACATCACCGAACCAAGGTGTAACAAAGATCTTACAGTGGCGGATATAAAATGTTATTTTATTTGTGCATTAAATGTTATTATTGGAGGGGGGGAGCATAAAAAAGTTCTGGTTCCTGATGTTCAGATATTGAATTCAGTCTCTCTAAATCATTTGGCAGTTCTCCTTATCCCACCCATAAAACCCATCTGTCACAACACTCTCCACACACAGATTTTCTTGTTTCCTTCTCCTATCTTCTTGCAGTGGAAAACATCCCTGACTATCCTGCTCTTGGGAGGGCGGGAAAGGGAAGAAAGATGGGAGGGTGACTGATAGAATTTCTCATTCATCTCTGATTGCTGAGAACAGTGTGATGAACATACTAATATATGGACAGCCTTATGTTCCTATTGTAATGGCTGCAGGGCTACTTGCAATTCTGATCCCTTCTCTAACTGCACACACCTCAGATATGAGGCCTAGTTTCTATGATTCCTTGTAGTGGAATCCCATGATTCTTCCACTTTTAAAATAGATCCTGAGGTACAGAAACTTGTGGATTAACTGTTTTTATCCCAAGCTGGGTTTGAGCATCGTTGGTTTTTCCGTTAGGAAGCTTGTGGCCAGTGATGAATACAACTCCAAACAGCCTTCTTAATCCATCCAAAATTCTCTGTTCCTGTTTCCTGTGGCTGCAAGCTGAGATCTTCTCACCCTTGATATACTGTCCAATGAGCTTAGCAGGGTATCAAAAGTGGCACTTCACAATGAATGTCCCTCCCAGGTGGGTAAATGGGTGCTTCTCTATGGTCATTGTCCTTCTTCCTGCTTGAATTAACCTGTTGTATTCATATAGCCATCCCACTTAGAACAGCCAGACTCACCGAACATATACTCATAAATTATTAGAGTAGCCTCACATCCATCACACTTATGTTCCACCCCACTGCTGGGATGGTGATGTGATGGGACATCATAACTTCTTTCCTGGTTACTGTTTTTTCTTTCTGGTTAACAATTAAATAAATTTTACAGTCAGTGGGCCTGTGGCACCTGCTGCAGGCATCCGAGTAGTTTCTTTACCCAAGCATTTCTTAACCTTAAAAGATTTGGGTTGGTTACAGGATGAGCAAAAACTCAGGATTTTCATATTTTCCTCATTGATTTGTCCATCTCCTTATTTACATTTAGGGGGCCGAGAAGACTAGTTTATTTTCTCCTGTGTATATCCCTCTACTTTACGTCTGGCTACTTCATTTGTTTGCGATTGAACGAGGAAATTTGTGGCCAGGAACAATGTGGGATGGTTAGTACTGCCTTGACCTAAGAGTAAAAAAGGCAAGTGCTGTTGAGACTTTTCACACAGCTCTGCCCATTGTGTCTTATGTAGCCTCTCAGAAGCAGCTCTCACAGATAACAGCCCAGATGCAGCAGCTGGAGGGAAAAAACGAGACAGTGAAATGGTTGCTTGGCAACAGTGAACAGGCATTCTTTCAGCAGGCTCCAGAAAGCAGAAAGAAGCCCAGGACCCAAAGGCCTTCCTAACCTGGGCAACACAGGGAGAGACCAGGAGTCGCATTGTTATGATATGGTGGCCAACTGCAGGGCCTGGAACTAGTAGGCAGACATGTGGACTGAACCAGACAGCCGCATTGTTTGGGGGGGGAAAAGTTGGTTGCAAGAGAGTCCAGTTGCTGGAGGAAATGCAGCCCCTCAGTTGCTCTCTGAAGGAAGGGGCATAAAATACTTGTGCTCATAGGGCCTGCAATGGGCCACAGAGCCATTTGTGGGGAAGGAATGAAAGTTCTCCAGCACTCCTGGGACAATGGTGCTCCAGGGCAGGGCTGTATTTAATTTTAGTTTGGGTTCAGCTCTGGGCTTCTCCACAGCAACAGTCAACCCAGTTTTGACCATGAGCTTCTTTTCCTGCAAACACCTGAAGTCAAACTTATGTGGTTTCAGGCCTTTTGCTTTCCCAGAAAGGCATCACAGGCTCCACTGCATCCAGTTACCACCAATGGCAGGGTGGAAATCAAGTTTGGGAACACCGATGTGGACACCTGGTCCTGCAGTTTAGCAGCCATTCTAGGCCCAGGCTCGGCAGATTCTGTGCACAACTGTATCTCATATCACAGAAAGCCATGGATTATTTTTCAGCAAGACAGAGCTCCTATAAGGAGATTCCAAATTACACCCAAGGCCTTATGCCTTGTATGGCACACAACACTGACATTAGGTGGCAGCAAGAACATTAGAAGTTTTGGTAGCAGGGCAGAGGATCACTCAGACCATTATAGTGCAGAAGCTGGTTTTGGTTTTAGGTAACTTGGAAGAAGTTGGTAGTGGGGATGCTACCTTTTCGCCCACTCACCCTTCTTAGGCAGGGGTCAGAGATGACTTGAAATTTGGGAGAGGGATTTTGAATTCCTTCTCCTCCACTCCAGCAAACCTTGACAGCAAATTCCTTCTTCACTGACCCTATCCTCCATGCCCATCTCTCTCATGACTTTCAACAACAGAGCAAATCACTCAATCTCTGTGTTAAAGATCATGAAGCAGTGCTGCCATGGGAGACAGGGGTATGGTCTCACACCTGCTCACACCTGCTGCAAGGATTCAGAGGATTTCTATTTGAATCTCAGGATAATCATAGGGTGGGTGGCAAGGCTACATCCTCACAAGGCTGATCAGCAGTAAATTCTTGCTTCCATGCATCTGATAAATATGACAATAGAAATGAAATACTAGAAATGATTAAAAATCAACCAGTGAAGTGTGTTATGGTTTTCCCTGTTAGTAGCCTCCGTCCTTATTAAAGGTGTTTGCTGTTGGAAATTTAGTGTAATTTTAAAACACTTTGAAGATAAAATCCATTATAAAGACATCCCTATAAAACCAAAATGATACAGTGAAACGGAATGAGTTTTCTTTTTCCCTATTAACACAAGAACTCACTTGACCAACTACATTTCATTTAATTTTTAGCAAACGTTTTCATTTTTTGATTTTGTAGCATTTGCTTATGTTTTGAAAATTAACATTCAATTCCTATCTTAGTGCAATTGTATTGCCTACATGTCATTTTATTGCAGTAGTCAGGACTTAGCTTACTAACCATATCTTTTGCTTGATTCAAAACTTTCAACAAAAGGTTTCAAAAACAGCAATGTGGTTGAATTAAGTAGGTCTCTTCTCAGCAATATTCCTATGATTTAATGGCTGAAAACTTAATTCGTCAGTTCCGAGATAGGAAGTAAATACACCTATAACACTCCGTTCTCTCTCAGCCCCTCATAAAATAAGCAGTACAATAAAGAGAATCTTACTTCTGTGGATCTGCAACAGTTCGGCACCATTGAAGAAGAGTCAGTTGCACGAAACAGAGTTCTGGACACAGAATTCAGAGAGCTGGAAAAAAACCCACCTATCTGGAATGGTCTGATTTTTTGAACTATGGAATAGGCACCTCACAGTTCTTTTCAGACTCCCACTAAGTCAACAGAGATATAATGAGGCAGTTAATCATTAACACACTATAACATACGTTTTATCAAATAATCTAATTGCATAAAAACATTTGCCAAAATATTCAAACATTTAAAATTCAGTTTTCTGTAAAGTAATGCTTCAGAGACATTGTCACAGCAGTTAGCTGAGTTTAACACCAAGAGGAACCACTGTGACCCTCTAAAGTGAGATCCTGAAAAACACAGCTCAGAGAATGTGAAAACTTATCGATATGGTGTAATAATTCTTTCCTTCTGTTAAAGTCTTGCTATCACATTTACATTAACAGTTAAGTCTTGCTGGTGAGGGGGAATGCAGGAAGGGGTCCCAAAGCAAGATATGAAATACATGATTTGGTTTGCCCTTTGGAGAGACAAATGTGAGCTGTTGCATTCTCTTTGTGCCCGGAATTATTTTGACTTTCTATTTGAGTAAGACTACAAATACGCTAAGGCTACATCTAGACTGGCAAGATTTAGCGCAAATACTCTAAATGCAAGAGTTTTTGCGTTAGAGTATTTGAGTAAGAGAGCATCTATACTGGCATGTGCCTTTGCGCAAAAGATTTGCTTTTGCACAAAAGCATCCATGCCAGTGTAGACGCTGTCTTGTGCAAGAAAGCTCCGATGGCCATTTTAGCCATCAGGTTTTCTTGCACAAGAAAATTTATGTTACTTATCTACACTGACCTCTTGCGCAAGAACACTTGCACAAGAGGACTTATTCCTGAGCGGGAGCGTCAGAGTATTTGCGCAAGAAGCACTGATTTCGTACAGTAGAACGTCAGTGTTCTTGCGCAAATACTTGCGGCCAGTGTAGACAGGCAGCAAGATTTTGCACAAATGTAGACGTAGCCTAACATTTCAACAAGAACTGCTCCAAATTTATTTTCTTTTTCTTTAAATTTCTTCCTGTATTTTTTCTTCCTTTTCAAAAAATGGCTCTAGTGTTCTGGTAGGTGCCCTCACTTTCCTCCTGGTTGGACTCAACAGTAATTTTTATTATGTCCTACAGGCTCTTATGACTGGTGCACATTTATAGGGCTAGGGCATGGAGGCTATAGCATTTGGGGATCACTTTTATAAGGATGCCTCAGGGTACGTCTAAACCCAGAGTTTTTCCGGGATACCAGAGGTATCCCGGAAAAACTCTGCCGCATCCAAGGAACACATCTGCTCTTCCAAAATTTTGTATTGAATACCAGACAAGTTTTTTTGGCATCCCTGTAAACCTTGTCTTATGAGGAAGAAGGGATGTTTCGAAAAAGGATTTTTTCTCGACATTTGGCCCTGGGTAGAGGGGCCAAATGTCAGAAAAGCCTCTTCCGAAAAAAGAAGCGGAAAAAGCATATCTTTTCCCAGAAGAACTGTGTAGTTTAGACACAGCCTCAGCGAACAATTTCTATTTCCTGAAATAAATGCTGTGATTGGCCATTGCTTGCAGTAAAGGGCTCTTCAAGGAGAAAGGAACTCTTTTTTCCTGCTATGCCCTCACATTCAGGTTAAGTTAACCATTTAAATGTTAGGTTAACCGACTAAGTGAGCTCCCAGCCCCAGGTCTGGGGCTACTGCCACTGCAAGCAGGAAGCTCTCAGCCCTGGAGCTGGGGCTGGGCCTGCTGCTGCTGCCAGTGGCAGGAGGCTGTTGGTCCCAACCTTGATGCTGGGGTGACAGCTGCTGCAGGCGTGAGGGAGGGGGGGAAGTGCTGCTCCTGGGTACCAGTTAACCGGTACCCAGTAAGCCTCACCTGGTAAGGGTGCTGTTTACTTAACTGGTTACCACTTCACATTCCTACCTCACATCCCCTGTTGTATTCCCTGGGAGAGACTGTTTCATGGATTTGAATTGAAAGTAATATAGTATGGGGCTCCCTATGTGTGGGTGCTGGGATTTCTCCTCTCTATTGTTGGCTGCTCCAGATTTAGACTCTTTCCTTGATCAAGGATGCTAGGACAGTGGATTTTGACATTTTGTTGTGCAGGCATGTTTGGTCGCTGGCTTTATGATCAAGTACCAGGATGCTGTGATGTCAGCTGTATTTTTGGGTGGGCTAAGGTTTGTCCTCATGGTTGGAGCTTGCACATTATTACAGATCTGTTTATTCACAGGACCACACCTTTGGGCAGTAGATTATACCAGCTAGGAAACAGATTTCCATTCCTGTGGCTAGTCAAGGTGTGGCACATGGGACAATGCATTTGTGGAAAGAGACTAAATGCCCCCACCTTTAAAAGAAACACGGGTGCCTCTCCCCATGAAAAGAATAAGACTGGATTCTTCTGGATTCCCAAGAGCTTATGATTGTGAGAGATATGGCAATTTTATTCAATTTCCTTGCAGAGCTCTTTTTGAATTATTTTTGATTATCATTAGAGTCTGTTGTATTAATTGCATGGTTTGTATACTATTGAGTGCTGGGTTGATATGCCACTTTTCAAGGGGAAAGATGTGCCAGACTCGGGCTTCAATGAATTATATTGAACAACGTGCCAGACAGGAATGGACTTCTGGTACAATTAAGTGTATGAAGTAATTTTCCTGGGGCATATCTAGGGGAAGGGAATGCCAATTCCTCAACTTCAGTTATACAAAATACCCAGCTTTCTGAAACAATTGTCTGAGGAATAAACCATTGTCTTATGGTCACCTGTTATATGAGAACAAATTCAGAGGCCAATATTACATAAAGCAAAGGCTAAAGTATTCATGGGTATTCTGGTTTTGAGACAGTTATGAATTTGTAACCATGGGGACAACCAATTGGGGAGTTTTCAAGGGCTGACACCTATGAGACCTCAAGGCAGGAATTAGGGTGACTTCTGGTAAACTTTTTAGCATGCATGTGGCAGGGAGGATTTCTCTGTAATGGTTGCGCTTTAAGAATAAATATGCTGGGTCATAAAGAGCAGTGTGGTAACTTTTAACCATGGGTCATTATGCTGTTCATAGTCTCTGGAGAGAAAGCAAAACCGAGTCTGGCTTTCTGAGCATATGACAGCCTGAAAAAATTCCAGTCTAGACAGCAAAAGAAGTGGGTTTCTATTGAGAAGAGGTGATCATTTAGGAGCTGGAAGCCCACAATGGATGCTTGAGGTAGACCATGATGGAGAGTGAGGGTGGAGAACATAGGTTTAGTTGTCTTGAACTGTGACAGCGGCCATTCCTATGCAGTAGCAAACTTGTTATCTCTGGCCTGCCACGGTCTGGAATAGGAGAGCTTAGCTACGCCATGGGTAAGGGGAGCTGCTCACATTCAGAAAGCTTTGAGACACTCTGGAAGAGTCCTCTCCTTCCCTCATTACTGCTGCCAGGACGTGTCATCACTCAGGAGTTATCCTTGATTGAGTTTTCTTGACTTTTTGGCCAAGTGACTTGTCATTTCAGTCAATGGCACACTTAGACAAGGTATCTACCTCAGTCTTCTTTGGCCACTTACCACCGGCAAAACCAACCAACCAACCCAACAAAACCTCTGACATTTCAAAGATGAAAACATGCAGTAGGTCAGTCATCTGTGGCACCACAGCAAAATGGCACTCTATTTCAACTAGGCTTCTGTAGCCTGTGCTGCATGTATATTATAACCCATTATATAGGCTTAGCTATTGCTGTCTTAAAGGGTAACGTAACACAGCCATGCAACTGGGATATGAAAATTGGTTACAGCATTTCATTAGCATTTTATTATTATGGCCATGTGGCATATTTACATGATAGCAGCAGCTAATTATTAAGGAGAGGCAGAGTAAGTGACTTCACCTTCTTCTATGGGGCAGCTCATTGGTCTCTGTGTACCTGGTGAGCTAGTGTGGAAAATTAATTGAAGGGTGTGGTTGCAGCCATATCAACACCCTGCCTGTTTGTTTACAGCAGGAAGTATTGGCTGAGTAGCCCTATTCTAACTACCATAGCAAGAGTTACTATCTGACAATTACACCCTCTTACAAGCAAGGGCTGTGACAATCTAGCCAACAGTGATTATGCCCAATAGACAAGTGATAGCACTCACCTGCAGACACTGGCCAGGAGCAGGAAAAAAAAAACATATCCTGAAGGAGGCCAGGCTCTCTATGCACTAAAACAATTTTGTAATCCACTACAACCTGCTCTTGAGCTCAGTCCAAAGCTAAGACCTTTTTGTGGATCTCAATACCATTTCTAAAGGGGACAGAACAATCAATCACTACATGACAAAACTGATATCAATGTTCTTACAGGGCCGGATCCAAAGTGTCAGAGTACTGGGGCTCAGTTTAGCTCCAACTCAGCCTGGTTTTCTGTTTAACTCAAGTGAAATTGTTTTGCGGGGTGTCAACATGAAACTTGACATTTGTACAGGGTTTGGCACTGAGATTTTGAGCTAGTTTAAACCCAATATTTAAAGCAAACCTTGGCATGTGTTAGAAACCACATAGATTGAAACTGAAAAATCATTCACACAAACCCCTTTCCAAAATCATTATTTTTTAAACCAATCTAACTTGAACCCCAAACTGGAAATTCAGAGCTAAGACAAATTTTTTCCTTTACCAGCAGGAGAATTAGCTCTAGTGTAGTACAGTACTTTCTTAGTAGACAAGTAGCAGCAATATCCATGCATGTATTTTCCATCCTACTCCAGTTTGGGCCACAGATGCCTTGTCAAGGATACTGTGAATGAACTCAAAAGGCAGCAAATTTGATAAAGGGAAATCCTTTTTCACACAGTACCTGTTTAGCTGTTGAACTTATTGCCATGGGATGTAATTAATATTAAGAGCATAGGAAGATTGAAGAAAAGGATTGTGTATATGGATAACCACGAAAGTTGTTAAAATAGTAAAGATTAAAAAACAAAAGCAAGAGTCTTTGAGAGAGAAAAACTGTAATGCTTCTAAGCATATGCTAGTCTCTAACTGGGGATTATGAAGATATTTTCCAGGTGAGCAGACTACCCCATAACTTCTAGCTTGTTTACAGCAAGGCTCCCCGCTGTCGGCAGAGCCGCGGCTATACTTTACTTTCACTTTTGACACTGAGCCTGATTGGCACAGCATTGGAACATGAGTATGCAAATGAAGTCCGCGATATTTAAATCCCAGGCTCATTTGCACTTCTGAAGTGCTTGATTTGCACTGGCTCACTGGTCTGATCTAATCTGGCAATTCCTCTGTTCCTATGCATGTAATTCTAACAGGAAGTGGTTGCTAAACAAAGCTTGACTTTTTCTCTGAGGGTATGCCTATACTACCACCCTAGTTCGAACTAGGGTGGTTAATGTAGGCAACTGAAGTTGCAAATGAAGCCCGGGATTTGAATTTCCCGGGCTTCATTTGCATGTTGCTGGGCGCCGCCATTTTTAAATCCCCGCTAGTTCGGACTCTGTGCCCACGGCTACACGCGGCACAGAGTAGGTAGTTCGGCTTAGGCTTCCTATTCCGAACTACCTGTAAGCCTCGTTCCATGAGGAGTAATGGTAGCTCGGAATAGGAAGCCTAATCCAAACTACCTACTCCGTGCCGCGTGTAGCCACGGGCATGGACTCCGAACTAGCGGGGATTTAAAAATGGCAGCGCCCGGCAAGATGCAAATGAAGCCCGGGAAATTCAAATCCCGGGCTTAATTTGCAACTTCGAATGCCTACATTAACCACCCTAGTTCGAACTAGGGTGGTAGTGTAGACATACCCTGAGTGAGTTTGTCATTCTGCTTTCCTCAGTGAGTCCCAATATTTGGGAATGATGAAGTACAGTCAAAAGTCCCCAGGGTAGTCTTTGCCCAGCCCACGAAGAAAGGCAGCAATGGCCAGGGCCGGCTCGAGCCATTCCTGTGCCCCGGGCAGCAGACACGTGTCGCATGCGTGGTCCCGCCCCCTGGTGCCCCTTACAGATGCCATCAGGCCCCTTCATAGGTTGGCACCCTGGGCAGCTGCCCGGCTAGTCCCTGCCTTAATCTGGCCCTGGCTATGGCTAAAATCGTCTCCAATTACACTGGACTCCAAATGGGAAAATTATAAAATCTTAGCATATTTCAAACCATGTTCAGTCAATTCATAGCCAAGAGAGTGGTTCTTAAAGGAGTTTTTCTTAAGGAAACTGATTTCTCAGTTGGACAGGATGATGGAAATCTCACTAGGATACTGTGGAGTGGTTGATACAAGAATATGAAAGAGTGGCTACATAGCAAAAGCTCTGGGTCAGTTGCTCAGATAGTGTACATAGGGCCAAGATGCACTGATGGCAAAAGATGTGTTTATATACACTGGGGAGGGACTGGCCCACTGTTTCACTGGGCCCAGAGATACCCTTGGATTTTGTGGTATATGATTTTTTATGTAATCCACAATATCCCAATATCCAAAATAGCTAATCACCTAGCAGACTCCAAAAAGGTCTTTTACTTTTAGTACATTTTGCCATGAACATAGGTAAAAATGATTTATACAAACACACAGTACGTACCCCAGCTGCTGTAAGTACATACTGTACTATTTAGTGGCATTATGCACTGAACTGTACTAGAAATGCAAAGCTAAGTGAATATTAGATAACTGAATTGAGGAGACTTTATAATCAGTTTATATCCAGACTGTCTTGCTGGAAAACATGTAGTGCCTAACAGGAGTATTTTATGTTTGCAGTATCAGTCTGCTGGTGCCACTCCCCAAATTCTCTGGTCTATGGAGATGGAAATTCTTATGGTTTATGTGTCAGAAGTAACAAGACATTTGCTGCCCTCTTCACAAGCAGATGTGTTGCCCTTCCTCAGCCCTGGTGGGGGTTCATGGGAGGTTAGCATACCAAATCTAACCTTTCATTAAAAAGCAAATTGTACACACTCCTTAAAAAGGCATCTCAATTCCTTGGGGAATTAGCCTTCTACTGCATAACCTGATTTCTCAGAAGGGCTCACCAAAGACCCCAAGGCCATGGGTGTTATCCTGTGGGCTCAACCTGGAGATTTGGGCTTTGAATATTATGGACTAAATGTTCAAGATTTGGTGACTTAAATCAAATTTGTGGGTGTTCAGCAGTTATGGAAGTCCAATTAATGTATACATACATTCAAGAGCTGTCATACCAGAATAAAACTTTCCAAGAGACATGATGAGAAGCCTAAAAAAATTTCAATAGTTAGCAGACGGAGGTAGATGCTGCATCATAAACATGGTGTCCAGATCAGCATTCTTGTCTTTATTTTCAAGCATCAGCAATTTGGATCATAGGGGTTATATATAGATGTGTCTGCACCAAACAATCTTGCAAAAAGTTTGGGTGTATTCCATGTGATTGCAGCATGAAACGCAAACATATTGTAAGTCATGATAAACTGAAATATGAAAACTCAAAGAAAACCTCTACTTTATATCTGCTATAAAAGTATCTCATTGACTAAAAGCTAATAAATCATTGGCTCAGAAGGAAACTGGTTGTTTCCAAAGAACGGAACTGAGGAATTCCAGACTTTTTATTTAATTTGTTTATTAAAAAGCCCTTTTAAGACCTCATTTGGCAGTTCCATTAATGTTTTTCCCAGACAGCAATAAGCAGGTCATTAGAAAATTTCTGGAAGACTTATGGATTTAGATTACAGCTAGCTTAGAACCCCATTATATGAGATGATGTTATCAACAAGTGATATCTCAGTACTCATTTTGGATGCGTTTTCTTGTATCTTTCCATCACATGGATATTTTTTCAAATATCTAAAAGGGTGTCACAAGGAGGAAGGAGAAAATTTGTTCCTCTTGGTTTCTGAGGACAGGACAAGGAGTAATGGGCTTAAAGTGCAGCAGGGGAGGTTTAGATTGGACATTAGGAAAAAATTCCTAACTGTCAGGGTGGTCAAATATTGGAATAAATTGCCAAGGGAGGTGGTGGAATCTCCCTCTCTGGAGATATTTAAGAACAGGTTAGATAGACATCTGTCAGGAATGGTGTAGATGGAGCTTGGTCCTGCCTTGAGGGCGGGGGGCTGGACTCGATGACCTCTTGAGGTCCCTTCCAGTCCTATTATTCTATGATTCTATGATTCTATGGAGGAATGACTTGGCTTCTCATTATCACTCATGAGTAGCTGTGAGACACTTCTAAATAGCATATGTTCCTATAAAAGAGAATGGAGTAAAGGAATCAATAGAAAACTCCATCCATTAACAATTATTTTCAAAAAAATTGTAAACCATCCATGGCATTACATAGCAATTTCACAGTTAGATGACAGGACAATGTTCAAGTGCCATCTTAGCAAGAAACCTACATGGTCTCTGGGTTATGCCATCTGGTCACTAGCAGATCAATTTGTAAAATCATTGGCTATTGACAGATCAAAATATTTCAACTGATCTCTGCCCTGTCTAGGTCAATTCAGTAGGAAATATTTTACTGTGGAGAAACTTATAAATATTAGAAAGATGCAATGTAAATATAAATGGATTATGCAGAATGTGCAACAAAAAATTAGTCTCATGAACTATAAAACCATAGAAATTACAAATCATAACACAAGGAAAGAGAAATGTCAACTGTTCTCCAGTTTCCTGTATGCTAAAATGGAAGACACACACTTAGAAATATCATCAAAGCTGACTCAGTGGTTGGAAAGTTACACTGTAGATCCTATGCAGGTGAGAATAATTTTGTTAGGGGAGTCAGGGTTGCAAAATGTATTTGTAAAGCAATAGGTGGGAAAAATGTAATTCAACATAACACCTACCATAAAGAACATAAGAATGGCCATACTGGGTCAGACCGAGGGTCCATCCAGCCCAGTATCCTGTCTGCTGACAGTGGCCAATGCCAGGTGAACCAAACAGGTAATGATCAAGCAATCTCTCTCCTGACCATTCCTTACCCATTCTGGCTAATCACTATTAATGGACTTAACCTCTATGAATTTATCTAGTTCTTTTTTAAACCCTGTTATAGTCTCAGCCTTCACAACCTCCTTAGGCAAGGAGTTCCACAGGTTGACTATGCGCTGTGTGAAGAACTTCCTTTTATTTATTTAAAACCTGCTACCCATTAATTTCATTTGGTGGCCCCTAGTTCTTATATTATGGGAACAAGTAAATAACTTCTCCTTATTCACTTTCTCCACACCACTCATGATTTTATATACCTCTATCATAGCTCCCCTTAGTCTCCTCTTTTCTAAGCTGAAAAGTCCTACTCTCTTTAATCTCTCCTCATATGGGACCTGTTCAAACCCCTAATCATTTTAGTTGCCCTTCTCTGAACCTTTTCTAATGCCAGTATATCTTTTTTGAGAGGAGGAAACCACATCTGTACACAGTATTCAAGATGTGGGTGCACCATGGATTTATATAGGCAATAAGATATTCACCGTCTTATTCTCTATCCTTTTTTGAATGATTCCTAACATCCTGTTTGCTTTTTTGACTGCTGCTGCACACTGCGTGGATGTCTTCAGAGAACTAGCCACAATGACTCCAAGATCTCGTTCCTGATTAGTTGTAGCTAAATTACCCCCATCATATTGTATGTATAGTTGGGGTTATTTTTTCCAATGTGCATTACTGTACATTTATCCACATTAAATTTCATTTGCCATTTTGTTGCCCAATCACTTAGTTTTGTGAGATATTTTTGAAGTTCTTCACAGTCTGCTTTGGTCTTAACTATCTTGAGCAGTTTAGTATCATCTGCAAACTTTGCCGCCTCACTGTTTATCCCTTTAATGTTTTCATAGAAACAAAATTGGATGCAGTTGTGTAGGTTGAGACAGATTTGAGAGGAGCACCTGTCTTCAAACTCTAACATCTGTGTACAGCTGGTTTGGGAAAACTAGGCTTGTCCTGAATTCCAAGACATGAATCAAATTTGTGTCTTCATAAAAATGCTCTAGCTGTTATTGTCCCATATGCTTGTCTTACCTGTTGCTCTACATAAGCCTCGAGTCACTGTGACTTGCCTCCTAGCACTCTTTTTATGACAGGAGCAGGAGGTAAAATTAGAACAGTTGGCAGTGGTAAATATTTACCAAAGAGGTCACACAATTGCACCTTGTTATGTGACTGTGAAATGAAAGAGCCTATTATAAAGCAGTCGTATAAAGGGATTGAGTCATAATGGCCACAGAAGCTTGAATTCTGAATTTCCTGGTTGTGGTTGACTGAAAGTCCAACCTAAATGGTACACACATGTATTTTTCATAATAGATATAATGAGGGTCATAGAATTTAAGGCCAGGAGAGACCATTCTATTCAGATCAAACTAGATAATACAGACTATTACATTTCACCTGGTTACTGAGCCCAATAACTTTTTATGTTTGTTATGTTTTATGTTATGTTCCAATTATTAATTACCCTGACTGTTAAAAAATTGTGTCTAATTTTAAATGTGAATATCTGGCATCAGCTTTCCACCATTAGTTCTTGTTATACCTTTTCTCTGCTAAAAAAGCCCTTAGGTAACCAGTATTTTATCTCAAGGAAGATACTTAGACACTGTAATAAAGTCACATCCAGTATAAGCTGTGTGCTTGTACGGCTGCTCAGGAGAGAGTTAAATGCACCCAGCTGATTAGTAAAGCACCATTGCTAAGTGTTTTGTTTCTACAGGTGGTACACATTTCGCAAATACCTCAACACACATAGAAATCAGCACATAGATGGAAAAGATTACAGGGAACATTGGTCACATCCTATTTTGTAATGAGCTAAACTGACCAAGCTCATTATGTCTTTAACTGTAGGGCATTGACTCCAGACCTCTCAACATTTTTGTGTCTCTCTTCTATGCCCTCTCCAATTTTCAACATCCTTTTAAAACTGGACACCAGAACTGGATGCCGTATTCCAACACTGGTCTCACCAAAGCTGCTTACTGAGAGAAAATCATCATTTTCCTTATCCCTTTTTGCTACAGTATTTCCTTGGGATCTCATGCTGAGTTTCTTTCCCCCTCTGAATCCTAAATCCCTTTTCAAATCGCCTTTCCAAAATATAGCTCCTCATTCTGTAGGTATAGCCTTCATTCTTTGTTCCTAGATGTGTAAGTTTTCATTTGCCTCAATTATGCACTCCATTTTAATGGACTCACTAAGTACAGTAAACTTCCGATAATCCAGCACTTTTAGGATCCAGGGGGTGCCAGATTATCAAATATGCCAGACTATCGGAGGGGGGGGCTATGAGGGGTCTGGGGTGGTATGCCACCCCAGACCCCTCATAGACCCCCCCTTCTGATAGTCCAGCTCTGTCCCAGGTGTTCCCGATTCAGCCGCTGCTGGTCAGTTTCAGCAGTGGCTGAATCGGGGACGCCTACGGTAGAGCAGCTGGGGTGCTGCCGGGTTGGTCCGGTAGCGCCGCCCCTCGGTGCTGCGGGACAAACCAGGCAGCACTCCAGCTGCTCTGCCCCAGGTGTCCCCAAGAGCAGCTGGGGTGCTGCTAGGTTGGTCCTGCAGCCCCCAGGGACGGCACTTCCGGACCAACCCGGCAGCACCCCAGCTGCTCTGTCCCTGGCTTCCCCGATTCAGCTGCTGGTCAGTTTCAGCAGCAGCTGAATCGGGGAAGCTGGGTGCAGAGCAGCTCCTATTGCCCGGCTGCCTGGAGCACTTCTGGGTTCCCGATGGTGTCGGACCATCAGGAGTGCCGGAGCATTGGATGCCGGACAAATGGAGTTTTACTGTAATCCAAATCACTTTATGACTTCCTTAGTCATATATCTCAAATGATAATTAACAGTACACCCCACCCACACCTATTCTGGTTACCAAACACACTTTATATATGCTCAAATTGCACATAGCTCCTGAATTCAACTGCATATGGAACGCCAAATTTGCAAAGTTGCTATGATCATATACCAGCCCATTAGGAAAAATCTACTTATTTTATCGTTTCAACAATTATGATGAGAAAATTGTTTGTATTTTACTCCCTCAACCCTATCACCTCAGGAAAGTAGTTGAGTAAAATTTTGCAACGCTGCCTTACTCATGAGGCACAATGAAGTACTCTGATTTACCAAAGGAAAAGTTACACAATATGAAGTATGATAGCTTATCTTTTATTGTGCACATATGGGGATGGGCTGATAAAGCGGTGAATGACAGGGAAGATGTTCAATTATTTTCTGTCCAGTAGATCTATAAAACATCCCTCATGCGGTTTGAGGATCCTTCCTGTTTCCCCCACTCCTAAGGTCCCATATTACTGCTCTGCTGGCTGAGGAATATGAAGGACTATCAATTTGACCTTTGCTTCTTGCCTGGCACCATTTAGTCCTGCTCAGCATATCTGATTTTCCTCTGTATCTCTGAGGAATCTCTTCTGAATGCCAGGACTCCTGTCACAGCAGCTTTGGGAGTGGTCATGAACCAGTTTCTTTGAACTGTGTCTGTACACTTAAACTAAATAATGCTATCTTCTTTGGATTTGCCCATGTAATCTACAGCTGTTTGTTCCATCTGCAATACTGTAATGCAAAGTGTTACTCC
The DNA here is from genome assembly GCF_052426305.1 of Pelodiscus sinensis. Classification (NCBI taxonomy): domain Eukaryota; kingdom Metazoa; phylum Chordata; order Testudines; family Trionychidae; genus Pelodiscus; species Pelodiscus sinensis. The sequence continues at coordinate 221,152,671 of NC_143052.1, forward strand.
AATAAGAAAAAAGCCGCACTACACGCAACCCATAAGCTAGGGAGGAAGTCCTTAAAGTGAAGGCAGCTATAGCGTGCCAAGCAGTATCTTGTGCAATACAGATTTTGTTGATTCCCATCATGATTTGTTGGCTCTTAATTCCTTCGGTACATGAAAGTTACAATATGCTTCTAAAGCTCTTTCAGAGTACATAAGGTTCTTCATCCTGCAATACTCCAGGAGATACGAGACTATCACAGCAGTGCTGATGTCAAGTCATGTATAGGCCACCCTCATGCTGGGTACTACTGCGTTTAAGCGCTTCCTCAGGGTGGCCGATTGAGGAAGCCCTTCGTAGAGTGATCTCAAGGGGTTGCGCTGAATAATACAGAATAAGGCACTGTGGACAGATGGTATCTAGGAGAAGGGAAACTCTGATTTCAGCTGTACAATGGTCGGTATGAGAGGACAGAATGGAATTGCAGCTCACAAGCCAGTCTCACTAAAATCCATTTATATGCAAAGGCTGATCTCTTGATGCTAAAGATTTACCTCTTGTGAATCGAAGTCCTACAGTGATGGGCAAGTGATGTCAGATGCAGTTGGAGGATACGATTGGAAGGCTCGAGGTACAAACCTGCATGTAGGAAGCGTGGTTGTGGTGGTCATCTGTCTGAACTAAAACAGCAGCAGCTCCCATATCCTGACCAGACGACATTTGAGCTATTACGAAAACGTGTTAAGCGGGCACGTGTTAAATGAGGAATTACTGTACCTCAGAGATGCCCTGATTGTACACATATACAAGAAAAAAGGTGACTGTGCATGCTGTGATGACCACTGGGGCATCTCACTGCTGTCTATAGCTGATAAGATCCTGGCCCACATCCTCTACAACCGTGGTCACCAGCCAGTAGATCGCGATCTACTGGTAGATCTCAGGGGCTCTAAGAGTAGCTCTTGAGCCCTCTCTGAACTGTGCGCTTGCGCAGAACATTTACATTAGATTTCCTCATTTGAGGAGCAGCTACTCACCAAGCAACAACACAGGTGAGCAGCTGTGAGGAATGGTGGGAGCTGGGAGGTCGGCCAGCTAATCGGCGGCTTCTCCTCTGCGCCTGCCCACGTGGAGCTTGGTGCACCCTGGCTGAGCACCATGGCCAGCTGGCCGGGCAGCCACTTCTCTTCCTTCCAGCCTGGCTGCCCTGCGCTCAGCCCAGGGAGGCTGCGTCTAGCTCCAGCTGTGCTGGAGCAAGCTTCCCAGGCTGAGCGCAGGATCACAGATGCCCATCTGATGGACTGTATACGACTAGCAATATCAGACTATAACCCAGACTTCAAGACACTGGCAGATACTGTTCAGTCACAGGTGTCACACTGAGACTTTGTTATTGGAAGAAAAAATATATAATTATCAATACTTGATTTTAGATTTACAAAACAGCAGAGAACAAAATGTATAATTGTAAATGCTTCATTTGACATTTAAATAGCATGAATTAAAAACAGAGCATTTATTTCATAACTATAAACGTGATTTTAATTTTATATATTGCATAATTTAAAAATAAACTGTTTAACAGAGTGTATAAGGGCTGGGGATAGCAAGTGATGGACAGGAGAATAGAGAGGGCGGGGCTCTACATTTACTTCATAATGTTTATTACAGGTTGGACCTCCCTGGTCTGGCACCTTTGGGACCTGTCCAGTCCCGAATGAGGGAATTTGCCAGATGAAGGGAGGTCAGTTCTGGCCCCTCTGCTGATGGACTCCAGGGTTCTCCCAGGTCCATCAGCAGAACTAGTTGGACTCCTTTCCAGACTTCATGCCCCCACCCAACTCGACTTCTGTCCTGGCTCCTCTCCTGGGCGCTGTGGTTCCCTGCTCCCAGCCCACAGGCACCTGCCAGCCTTCACTGTCAGGCCCTGGCCAAGGCCACTGGGCTCCGTGTCCCTGGTTGGGCTGAGTTGTCAATCCAGCCCAGGTCCTGGCCATCAGGCTCTGTGCTTACAACTGGGCTGTGCTGCTATGCCTGCCCTTGACCCATCTGGGCTGCAGAGTTCCCAGCCCCTGGTTGGCTCCATTGCCAGCCCCAGTGCTGGGCTCTTGTCTCCTCTCCTGGCTGCCGGGGCTCTCTGGTCCAGAAACTCTCTGCAGGACCATGGATATTGTTGGACCAGACAGTTTCAGACCAGAGAAGTTCAACCTCTATTATTATTATTATCTGTAAGGTATAGAAGAAAGAGGAAAGTGGACAACTTAAAACAAAAACAAATGCAAGGAGGATCAGAGAAGGGAAGAAAACTACTCAGTTCCACTTTCCTATTGATTTATATCCTTACATGGAATGCCACATCTAAGAACTACTTCCATTCTAGATGTGGGACTTAAGACTGATCAATTCTAAGTTTAAAATAATTTGGAATAAAAAAGTATTCTGATTTTAAACCAGCAGGTAAATAGTTTGCTACCCTAAATGCTATACACTTTATCTGACATGAGAGATTGCAAAGTGGACATAAATATCCAATGAAAGAGTAGATGTCTTGATATTCTGACCACATGAAATGAATGATACACTCAGTACACTGAAATATACAGTTTATTTCCTCAAAATCAAGCAATACGATTTGTCAGTAGGCAAATGTTAAGTGTCAAGCAAGAAAACTGTACACATTTTCACTCTAGGGTGCAAAATCTAAACAAGTGGAGAAACCTGACACATTCTTCACTATACAAAGAGATTTAAAATTGAGAGATGACATAAGGTGAAGCAACAGCCATCACCTAAAGATGCCAAAGGCAAAATATTAGCACCAGAATTTTTTTAAAGCAACAATATACCTATTTACAGATTTACATATAGCATTGGAAGACAGCCATCTTCCAGTCCCAATTAAGAGAGCTTTTGAGCACAATTTAAAAAAGAAGAAAGTGAGAGATGATGACTAAATATACTGCTTTGTGAAAATGACAATATATATCACATCCTCAGTATTGCTATCTTTATATGAAAGGTCTAAATAAAGTACTGTACACACACATAATGAAATTATATTATTATTCACAGTCACATTTCACATACACATCAGAGTAACCACAATATGTAAAACACTTTAAAAGGTCACAGGTAAAACAATGCACACTACCTTGACTAAACCTAAATATAATTTATTTAAGAGTGATTTAGCTTAGGGTTTCATATGGTTAAGGAGTGGGTCTAAAGAGAAAACTCACCAGTGCTAGTATCAATTAACATAGCAGCAAATATTTGTGGGATTTTGACAGAAGTCTAAAGTTTTGTAAACTGGAAGAAGAAATTAAGGCCAGATCATCAACTGATGATCTGGCTCAGTATATATGAATTAGGATCGTATAAAAGGCAAATGGTCCCTTTAACATTTATAGTTGTCTGTGAAAGGCTTGGTGTTAGAGAAATTTCGGTGCCAATTCCCTGTAATGCTAGCAGTTCACTGATCAGGAAAAAGGGACAAAGGCTATGTCTAGACTGCAATGCTTTTCTAGGATACTGGAGGTATCCCAGAAAAGTAACGCTGTGTCCAAGCAACATGTCCTCTTTTCCAAAAATGTTTTAAAAAAAGCAGACGTGCTCTTTCGCCATCCCTGTAAATCTTGTTCTATGAGGCATAAGGGAGGTGTCAAAAGAGCAGGTTTTTCTGAAATTTGGCACCATGTAGACGCGCCAAATTTTGAAAAAGCTTCTTTCAAAAGAACATCAGAAAAAGTTACACCATTTGTGTACCGCAAATGGCATATCTTTTTCTGATTTAACTCTGCCATCTAGATTTAGCCATAGAAAAGCACTAAAAGAGGCAGCTTTTTATAAGAACAGATAAAGAACCTTTTGTCAATATTACAATTCTAGAAACAGTGTAAAGAGACAATTCTCTCTCATCCTGTTTTATCAGTAATCACTTGTATTTTTCAAAGATTCCTACAGATTGGTATTCCCTTCAGCCTTAATTGTGGCTTCTGTTTATCGAAACACAGAGATAAAGGGCTTCCTGATTTAAATAGCTAAGACTTCACTTTCCCCATAAAAGTTATATCTTAATTTAGAAATAATACATGTAATTCACAGAGCAATCCATTGTGTTAACAGATTGTTAGCATGATGCAGATTATCAGAGTTTTACTGGATGGCAGTGTTACAATATCACCTCCAATAATCTTGAACTGAGAAATAGTGTCCTATCATTAAAGAGTCTATGTCAACATGTGACATGGAAAAAATACATATGTTCACAGTTATAAGCCAGAGTTAATTTGAATACTGCACTGAACTCACGTGACCTAGGAATATTTAAGTGGCTTAGGTATTTATATTGCGTTTGGGGAAAATGAGGGAAGGGAGAAAGACAAAACAGCATTACATGGGACAGCTTGAATATAATTTAAATATTTATATAAAAAGGTGAACTGTTGAACAAGCAGAAGAAAAATAAACATAGTTCAGTCTGTCCTGTTAAGTTATTGACTCTTTCCTATGCTGGGGGGAAACCCAAAGCAGCAAACAGATTTTTCTTAATAGTTCAGTTATTAAATTAATTGAACCACACAAACAAAGCATCCTCAATCCTAGGTTTTAAAATCAATTCACTTGGTAAGAAAATGTATTTACGCTAGAATATATATGGGCCCACAACTTTTTCTGTGCAATGTCAAAATAATAATAAAAATAATGTTTCTGTCTAAACCATGTGTTCTTAACTTCAGTAATGTAGATCTTAAACAATTTTCAAGTGTATTTAATCTGTAGCCAGCTGAGATAGGTTTTGAAATTATTTTCTGAAAGGAGAAAGTGAGACATTTTCTTATGTGATGCATTAAAGAAAAAAGCATCTGATGTACCAGGATCAATACGAGAGCAACCTGAATGTAATACTAGACTCATGTCACACATGATGTGACTGAAAAAAAAGCCCTCAACTTCGAGCTTTTTAAAAATCATTTGCTTTTGGGCTTCCCAACAGTTTGTACTGAAGACATCTGAAGACAAAGACGGTCACATATCTTGTTCTGAAAACCATTACTGTTTGCATGCACTACTGCAACAGACTTCACAATATATGGAATTAAAAGCTTAAAAATCTATCCTCTACTTCCTGTAGAACTTTCTATAGACTGAGAGACAAAGAACAGCTACAGAGTCGGGGATTAAAAAGAGGGTCTAAAAAATTAAATACAGCATCCAAACAATGAGAAAGATCATTATTGCTATTGTAGCTATTTTTCTTTTGTCTAACTCCCCCTACTGGACACAGATAGAAGTCAGGGTTTTCTCTTGCATACTTGGAAACGACCCAAGCATCCACTTTTCAAGTCTTTGGTCAGGCCTCAATCTCTTACTTGAGCCTTTCGGGTTGGAGACTGTCTGTCAGACATTTGAGTTGCTCCTCCCCCAGCTTGATCTTGTCCTCTAGCTCTCTCTGCTCAATGATAAGGGCTGACTTCATCTTTACAAAGTGCTCGTAATCTGCTAGGCTCTCTTCACTCAGATAGTTGGCCAGAATATCAAAGACAATGCGCTCCCGTCGGTCCAGGTTTTCCTTCAGTTCTTTTGCATCTTCATGCTGCTGAGTCAGTAGCTTCTGCTTCTCTACCAGTGTCCGCTTAAGAGAAAGAGAAACATATTACAGAGACAAGTTCGAGGTAAACAGTTTTTTGGTCAACCTTGAAGTTGGTTTTATTTGCAGGGACATGGATAGCAAGATTTATGTATGGTGGGCTGGGACTAAGGGCTTCTCTATGCAAACAGTTTGTGGCAAGTTAGGGCCACCAGCCAGCTGTGGTCTAACTGTCCATGTGGCTCCAGCTGACACATACTAATGATTTTTAATGTGCTTTGATCTAGTCCCATTTCAAAAGTAGGGATGCTAAGTCGCAATTCATAAGCTAATTGAGTAGTTGATAAGGGGGTTAGCTCCCGGAGGCAGCGCAGCCAGGACTGAGCAGTCCCAGCTCACGCCAGCTCCAGGACTGCTGCGGTTCTGCCTTTTAAAGGTAGTAAGAGCCACCAGACTCTTCTTACATTTAAAAGGTAGAGCCGCAGTGGGAGCTCTCTGCTTTTTACTTTTAAAAAAGGTTTGCTCAATCTCAGCTCACACTAGATCCCCTCCTATGCCTCTGCCCCACCCCCAGTGGAGATAGGTGCTAGGAAGAACAGGCTTTTAAGCCGGCTACCCCCAGCACTGGCTCCTGCTCCCCAGCAAGGCAGCAAGTGGGGGAGCAAGTAGTCGAATAGTGACTACTAGTGGAGTAGTGTCTTTTTCCTAGTTTTTGTAGGGGTGACAGGATAGTAGCAGAAACAATGGCAAACCTTCCTAGAAACTGGTTTACAATTTGAAGACTCCTGCTGTACAGAGGGCTAGTGACTTTGAAATCCTAACTATCTTCCAGCTTTATTATGCCCTTTAAGATTCCACCACAGCATAAAGGACCATTCAAGTCTTAAATTGCTATCAAAGACCTTTGCAAATTTGCCTTCCTGCATCAAAAACTGATCCTTGGCACTAGATCATTTCAGGAAAGATATTTCACATTTTGACAGGCATCTGTGTCTTTACAAAGCGTGTCCTACTCAGGCAAAAGAATGCACTGGGGCCACAGGCCAGCAATATAAAATCTGATGCAGAGATGTTTTTTAAAATGTAATATACAGGAATCTAAAGTCAGACTTGCAAAGGAAGCAAGACTCAGTTTTAACCATGGGGAAATTATGGCTACTGGATAATACTATATATAAGTCACTTTCCATTTCTCTGCTATTACCAAAAGGTTAGCAATGAATAACCTCCCTAGTAAAGTCCTTAAAATCTTTCCTAATAACTTACCTCTCCTGAGATGAGATTTCTATAACACACTACCATCTGGCACCAACAGATGACTGGAAAGCCATTCTTCTGTCAAATGCCTTTTTTAAAAGATTTTGTATTCCCACCCTGCCACGCCCAAGTTCTCTGCCTTTTGTCCATTAATGCATCCTGCCACTTCTCTCAAACATCGTCTGTGTTACCTGTCTGCACAGTCAAGGGTGCTTAAACAATTTACGCAGTGCTGAAAGCCACTGAATCAAACTGTAAATCATCTATATAATGGAAACCATTTCAAGCCTGGGAGTATTACTGCAACCCCAGAATGCCTGGTTCTAGCACCTAAGGCTACGTCTAGACTACAAGTCTCTTTCGAAAGAGGCTTTTACTAAAGAATCTTTCGCAAAAGCCTCTTTCAAAAGAGAGCGTTTAGACTACTAAGCAGATTTTTTTTGAAAAAGCAAGCCACTTTTTCAAAAGAGTCTAGATGCTCTCTTTCGAAAAATGACAGTTTGTATTCGATAGCGCCTTTTTTCGAAAGAGTACTGTCGAAAAAAGGTGTTATTCCTCGTAAAATGAGGTTTACCGTGATCGAAAAAACTGCCGCGTTCTTTCGATTTACTTTCGAAAGAACGCGGCTGCAGTCTAGACACAGCTGAAGTTTTTTCAAAAAAAGGCTCCTTTTTTAAAAAAAAAACCCTGTAGTCTAGACACACCCTAACTGTACAATATCTAAGGGCAATGGCTACCGATGACTGACTTGGTGCCACCATAGTATAATACTACTACACTGTAGACAGTGTGTCTGGACTGGAGCTCAAATGCAAAATCTGTTCTCTTTTAAGCATCCCACATTGCTGAGTCAGACCATTACTTTTTCTTTGTTCTCCTCCATGTGCTTTTTTCTTTCCTTTGTTAAAAAAACAGAAGGCTCATAATCTTTCATCAGGACAACTGTCCATTAGTGTTTTAGAGGGAAAAGTTTTTAAACAACCTACTCTCCTAAACCTGAAGTGTCCTGCATTCTTCAGGTCTAAGCCACCTGTGGTGAAGCCAGTCTGAATGAAGGCCAGGCATGATCAAAAGTATTAACGAGATCTAATGAAAGCAGTCTGATGTGAATTATCAGCACAGCAGTCTTCACTCCTCTACTTTCTTATCCTCCTGATTTTCAAATTAAAAAAGCCTCCCACACTGATTCCTTAAATACCAAAATAATATTCTTGCCCTTTAGCACCCTGCCTTACCCGTTCTTCAGGAGAGGCATTTTCATCCAAATTATTTAGGGCATTTTCCACCCGGGCTAGACGACCTGACAGCGACAGCAGCAAGTTGACTATTTTGTCCAGATCCCCAATGAACATCCTGAACTTGTCAAACTCATTAGGTTTGCAGACTTCTTTTACAATAGCCTCCACCTCCTCTCCTAGTGCATTGTTGGCTTGGATGTCTTCTAGGAGTGTTTCCCGAGCTTCTCGCAGCACCTGCAGCTTCCTACTGATGCTGTCAATGAGTTTTTGCTGTGGACAACAAAAGGGGAGCAAGTATTTATTAGTGACACTTGACTTAGCAGAGAGGGAGAGATTTCTCTCCATGCATTCTGTTCCAATATCTCAGGGAGAAAAGCATCAGCAGCAGTGAAAAGCGTCAATAGCAATAGGTAAAAGACCCCAAACTTCAGCATCAGACTCCTTTCCCCTCCTAGAACAGATCAGTTTACAGAACCCAAAACAAAACAGGACCCCACTACTGGAGATTCTTAGGCCTCAGGCTTCCTCTTATTGAGGTCATTAGTAACACTCACTGAGTAAAAAGAAGCAGGATCATGCCCCTGATTTGCTTTGTTACATGACAAAAACCCCACCAGCCTTTGATTCTGATTAGCAAGTGAACAGCTGACTTTATGTTTATTAGTACAAGGAAAACTATGATTATGGCACTGTGGTCCAACTACAGGTGGAACCTCTCTAGTCTGGAACCCTCAGGACCTGACCAATTCCTAACAAGAGAATTTCCTGGACCATGGGAGATCAATATTGTCTAGCAGCATTACTGATACTTCCACTGCTTATTGGGATGTTAGAGGACATTGAGGGCTAAATTAGAGCTCAATAACAGCACAGAAAACTGAAAGCTAAGACTGGTGACTGTAAAACTTTATGGGACCATGGAAAATTTGGGCCACATCCATAAAAAGTGGACATCTGGCTAACTAAAATCATTCCAGATGACAGATGTTTCTGGACCAGAGTGTTCTGGACTAGAGAGGTTCAACCTGTAGAGAAATGAAGTCTACAAAGTTTTTGCATGCACATTGCTTTACATTTCATTGCTAAAAGGGGTTTTCAGCTAAAGGAGAATTACTTTATATGGCAAGAAATCCAAGTTAGTCAGTTTTGTTTTTCCCCACCAGGGAAAAGGGAAGAAGAAAGAATCTGTTCTGTCACTCACTGGGCTCCCAGGAGACTCTCCATTTCCAACCCTGTTTTAGACACTCCTTTGTGACAGCTTAAGGGCAAATCTGCGACTCTGCTCGTTGGGGAGTTGAGAAACCAACAACATGTACAGTAGTACACAGACAATCCAGGAAGTTTTTGGAGAAAGTTGGGGATAACTTCTTGGTACAAGTGCTGAAGGAACCAACCAGGGGCCATGCGTAGCTTGACCTGCTGCTCACAAACAGGGAGGAACTAGTAGGGGAAAGTAGAGGTGGGTGACAACCTGGGAAGCAATGATCATGAGATGGTTCAATTCAGGATCCAGACCAAAGGAAGAAAGGAAAGTAGCATAATACACACCCTGGACTTCAGAAGAGCAGACTGACTCCCTCAGAGAACTGATGGGTAGGATCCCTGGGGTGCTTCCATGAAGGGGAAAAGGAGTCCAGCAGAGCTGGCAGTATTTTAAAGAAGCCTTATTAAAGGGACAGAGGAGAACACTTCACTGAAGACACTTGGCCAGCTGGCCAGAGAGCAACGAAGGGCAAGTGTTCACAGCTGATTCCTGGCCCCCATTTTTTTTGTCCTCATTATCACACTCTGTGTTACAATAATTCTTTATTGTCTCACATGTTGAGGGATATCACTCATTTAAGTCCCAAAGTTCTCTCCGCGCACAGAAATCTAGTCTCCCTTCACTTTTATGGTAGAAAGTTATTTAAACAAGAAACAAAGAATCACAAAGTTATTTAAGGAATAACAGTATCTCTGCATGAATTTTTTTGTGACCCTATTATATCTGGAGCTTGGGAAAGTGAGAGGTATGCACATTCCTGTTACCTGTTCATTTAGGAGAGCTTGGAAGCATTCTGGAATTAAAAAAAATTAGGACACAACCTTTTAGATGGACTTTCAGTTTAAGAGCCCACTCTGGCAATTCATCACCATGGCAGAAGACAAGACATCCTTTGGAGCTCACTATGACTACTCCTTAAATCAGCTTCAAATTTTCAAAGCCAATTACTGCATAGTGAAAGTACTCTCTCCTTCTCAAAGACTGTCCCCAAAGCACCCTCTCTGAGCATAATCATTCTTGGGGTGGGGGGCTGATGGTGCTAAGTAGACTATGGAGACAGAAAGCTAGGTGGTCCACGTTAACACATGGCATACAATGCTGTTTGATTCCTATTACTTCCTGCCAGGCTGAGCCTGGCTCCCTGCTCCAGGCGTTGTGACCTAGCACACAGAGTTGCAGTACTTCTCAGTTTTGGCCCTGTTGCTGCACTGTCATTGTAGAGGAGGGGGGAGGCCAAACCTGAGTTGTGCTGCAATTCCATGGGCCAGGTAGCAATGTCCAGAATGGGAAGCCAGGCACCAAGTCCACAGAACAGCAACTGCAGGAGCCACTGCTGGGAAGCAGGGTTAGAAGGAAGGTGAGTTTTTTCCATTTTAAGGTTTTTTTATGGTTTTCCCCTTTTATTTCAAATTGTTCTGCATTTGCGATAAAAACACAGGTCTGAAATAATTTGTGCTTTCTATAGCCCTTCCTGTCAGAAGGTCTCAAAGTACCCTCAAAACATAGCTCCTAACAATCCCTGGGAGGTAAGTATTATTTCCATTGGATAGAGGGGAACAGACTTCCTATAGGTCATGCAGTGAGTCACAGTCAGAGCAGAACTAGAGCCCCAGTCTCCTGAATGTGTGTTCTCTGCTCTTACCATGCCACCTCCCTAAACATTTTTCCTTGGGCTGGGGTCTCATCTCCTTATGTTGCCTTTCTGTAAATAATAGTAATATTTCAAATTGTTAGTGTCAATTTCTAACGCAGGCTACATTGTCTAAGATGGTAATTATTTTCTAGTGCCACTTTACATTTTTGTTTTTCTTTTAAGTTTCTTGATTTCAGGGCACACTCATATGAAACTCTGATTTCAACTAACCAATTGAATATGTACAATTAAACAGAAACCCATCTGTTTCCTAGGAATATGGTACTGACCCTTATACTGTATATAGGAAGGTATAGCCAATCTTCAGAGTTACACAAAATAAGCACTGACAGTTTTGGGAACCATCCATAATTCAGCTCCCCTAACAGAGGCCAGCTATATCTTAAAGCCTAACAAAGAATACTTCCGAAGTCAAACATATGGATTATTTGGACTGGCTGTGTCCTGTTTTGATTTAACAGTCTCAGGTTAGGTTAATCTGTACAGGGGTTATCTGTTTGTCTGGGTGTCCAAAAGATTAAGGTAGTAAGCAGTTTTACACATTCATGCGCTACCAACTGATTAATCTGAAGGATTTGATTTTTTTTGTTCCCTCCTAAATGCAAATGGAGTTGGATTTGGATTAACTGGGTCAGGCTGCTGTACTCCTGTTTTCTAGGATGCCATGCAATTTAATCATTCTATTGTTTTATGATAAAATGCATTATTAAAGAAAGTTATGCTCTGTTCTACACTGCCCTGCTAGAATGACTTAAATGAGTCATGGAAGAACCGCCCTTAAATGTCAGGAAAGTAGATCTGAATACATGCACATAGCCTCTCTTCTAAGGCTGTCAGTAAACACATCAGTTTTGAGATGGACACATATCCATTGGGAACTGGATTGAGATGATTAACTCTTTCTACAAGACCCGGAAAACGACTTTGCACTCACTACTGACCTTTGTGAAACATGAAACCTATAAACCAGATTAAAAACTACATATCCCATTAGTAATTCACTGAGCTGTAATGTCTCCTTGACATCAATTACAGTTTTGAAATGGGGGTGAACTGCAGCTCCCAAGTTTGCTAGTGAAGACCAGCTCAAATGGACAGAATCCTTGTTACTTTGAATACTAGCAGAAAAACTGACTGGAGCCTGGTTCATTTCACTCAGAAGCAGCTTAGCAAAGCAAAGCTATCAGAGCAAACAGTGGGCAACTTGCGGCCTGCAGATCACAAGCGGCCCAGTGGGGTTCTATGCGTGGCCCATGAGACATTTTGTTTACTGTTGCCTGTGCACAGGGTTGCCAGATTCTTCAGATTTCCATCTGCATTTTTTTCCCCTACCAGTTTTACTAAAGTGACATTCACGTAAAGCAAGGACAAATGAAGAGAGGTGCATGCTGACTTCACACAACATTGACTAAGAGCCATGCGTTCCCTCTGCATCCAATTAAAGTACTGCTACAGTTCAATCAGCACCCCCCACAACTTGCAGGTACACGAGCGCAATCAGACTAACTACTCTATCCCAGGAGACAGTCTTGCATACAACAATCTTGTGGCTCACTGAAATGAAGGAGAAGTTACTCATGCTGCCCCTCACTAGCCTAGGTAGTCTATTGCTAGAGTCCTGCAATTCCACGGATATCCGCTTTATATCTGTGGGTATCCACATCCATGCATGTGGATGCGGATATCTGCAGTTCATTTCTGCAGAGGAGGATACAAATTTCATATCGAGAACCTGGCAAATTTACAGATATCCGCTTTATAGCTGCGGGTACGCATATCCATGGATGTGAATGCGGATATCTGTTAATCATTTTTGCAGCAACAGCTGAGGATACCAATTTTGTATCTGTGCAGGGTTCTTCCTCTTGCTGTATTAGCAACAGAAGCAGTTGTACAGGCAGTCCCTGGGTTACGTACAAGATAGGGACTGTAGGTTTGTTCTTAAGTTGAATCTGTATGTAAGTCGGAACTGGCATCCAGATTCAGCCGCTGCTGAAACTGATCAGTTTCAACAGTGGCTGAATCTGGACACCAGTTCTGACTTACATACAGATTCGACTTAAGAACCCCAGGCATCCCCAAGTCAGCTGCTGCTGAAACTGATCAGCAGCTGATTCCAGGAAGCCCGGGGCAGAGCAACTCTGCCTCGGGCTTCCTGTAGTCAGCCGCTGGTCAGTTTCAGCAGCGGCTAACTTGGGGACGCCTGGGGCAGAGCAGCTGGGGTGCTGCTGGGTTGGTCAAGTAGCGTGGCAGCTCCTCGGCGCTACTGGACCAACCCAGCAGCACCCCAGCTGCTCTGCCCCAGGCGTCCTGATTCAGCCACTGCTGAAACTGATCAGCAGCGGCTGAATCAGGACTCCTGGGGCAGAGCAGCTGGGGTGCTGCCGGGTTGGTCCAGTAGCGCCAAGGAGCGGTGCTGCTGGCTCCCCCAGCAGACCAGGGAGACGGGGAGCAGCTTTTCTCGCCCCGGAGGAGGCGGGCGGCGGGACCAGGTGTCCCGCTGCTCCAGTCCTCCGGGGCGAGAAAAATCCCCGTTCGTTACTGCGGATCCGACATAAGTCGGATCCGCGTAACTCGGGGACTGCCTGTACTATCTCTCTGCAGGCCTAGGAAAACATCACTGCACTGGGTTTACTTTTGTGGGTTTGTGCTATGTTCCCTGCCTCATTCCACATTATATTCTTCTCTAAAAAGACAGTGCCACGAGTAGATTTTTCAAACCCAAATGTAAAGTCAAATCCATTTATATTTGTGCTAATCCTATTGTTCCTCAATGACTTTACATGACCTGAACATTTAATTTATTAGGGAGATTGTTTCTAATTATTTGTAATAGATTTGTGCAATTTCTCTACATAAAATTCCCACCAAACGCATCCTAACTTTCCAACATTTTATTCTAAATAAAATAACAAGACAACAAGCATATTGCTTCACAGATTGCAGCATTGCAAAACACAGACTGGTGGGCGTAAACTGGTCCTGGAACATCCACTGTGAATCCCAGACTGGACTAAGCCATGATTTCCTAGAATAAAACTGGTGAGTGTCAATGAATTGAGAAACAGATTCCAAAGCATGTAGTAGTGTCTCTTTTAACAGACTGACAAATAAATTATAATATTCAAGCTTTCAGGATGCAATAGTTCCTTTTTCAACAGTCGGCTGTTATGTGAAATTGGACCATTTTATACATCTTGGCAGTTTTGTAAGGAAGGCTTGACCTATTTACTGTGATTTGCATATACTGCATGACGAGCTCTAAGATGAAAGCCTGCTGGATTGAGAGCTCACATATCACTGCATTCAAAAGAACAGATGGGTGAGTAAACATGAACGTGTCTATCACAGACATGAGAGAGGGAGGGTATCTAGTAAATCTATAAATGGATATACTTCTCAGCCTGTACAATCTGTGTTAGTGGCGTGAGGGAGGTGATGAAGGGAAATACATTTTTCATTTAAAAAGACATCACTACAAATAAAGGACATTTTTGACTTATAAGTCTGTGGATTGCAGCTTGTTGGTTGGGTCGATGAAAAATGTTTCAAATTCTAACTTAAGCACTTTTTCCTCAGACAATATGACCAGACCTTTTTTTGCTGAATCAATTAAAACAAAAAACAATAATTGGCAGGTAAAAGGAATCAAGAATAATTAATGTTCTTCTTTAGTTTAGTAAATTGCTTCCAATGGAAATGGATTACTTAACATATCCGAACAGTTCTTAAAAACAATTTCCCTTTTATTCACTTAAAAATCATTCCTCCCAGGGTACATTTAGATAAGTGTTTCTTAAATTTTTTAAGATCAAGGAACACCAAACAATAACTTATGGGGAACACCGAGGATTTTTTGTTGAGGAAAAAAAAAAGTCGGGGGAAAAAAGAGTCGGGGGGAAAGATATTGAGAAAAAATAAAAAGGTCGCCTGCCCCTCTAAGAGTGGCCATTTTGAATTTTGTTGTTCTCCGTGGCACACCTCCGACTGCCTCACGGCACACCAGTGCGCCACAGAACACAGTTTAACAAAAACTGATCTAGACTGCTTTCCTCTTTCAATAGAGAAAATGCAAATGAAGCTCAAAAAAAAACCCCTTTTTTGAAAGAACCTGTAAACCTCATTTTTTGAGGAATACAGGTTCTTTCGAAAAAGGTTTGTTTTTTTTTTTCCATGGAAAAAGCCACGTCCAGACTGCATTTTTTGGCGAAAAGCCTTCCGCAAAAAGGGTCATATGAGGATATGCAAATGACGTGCAAGAATATGCTAATCAGTGCTTCATTTGCATTTCCTCTTTTGGAAGAGGAAAGCAGTCTAGATGTACCCTCAGTCTGGATTACTGTATTGAAGGAACACTGCAGGTTGATCATGGTGGTTTACATTCACAAAATGAGATATCCTGGAACTGAAGGCAGCTCCTCTCCTGGTATTTGGAATGTAAAATCCCATTTAATCAGTTAACCTGTTAAACAGCAGTGGACCGGGGGGGAGGGAAGGGAAATGGGCAGGGGAGGTGTGTGCGCTCCAAACATGCTGGGATAAGGGCCCTCTGCCTGAGGTGTTGTGTGGCAGGCCCGTCCCCCTCATCACAGACATGGGCTGCTCTAGCCAGACTGGGTCCGCCACAGGCATAGAGTACTCTGGCCAGGCCAAATGCCAATTAACTGTAACCGGTAAGCCTCACCTAGTAAGGGTGATGCTTACTTGTTAACCAATCAACCAGTTAACCATTCACATTCCTACCCTACTCCCTAAGGGTACGTCTAGACTACCGTGTTTTGTCGACGGAAGTTTTGTCGACAGATACTGTCGACAAAACTTCCGTCGACAATTTGCATCCAGACACATGGAGTTCTGTCGACAAAGCAAGCCGCTTTGTCGACAGAACTCCGTAGTCTGGACGCAGTGTTACAGGCAATAACACCTTCTGTCGACAGAGTTCTGTCGACAGAAAGTGTTATGCCTTGTAAAATGAGGTATACCAGCGTCGACAAAACCACGGAGTTCTGTCGACGTTATGTTGACAGAACTCCGCGGTAGTGTAGACGCTGGTATTGTTTTGTCGACAAAAGTCCACTTTTGTCGACAAAACTAGGTAGTCTAGACACACCCTAAGTAAATAAAGTTAGAACTAGACCACTATGAACACAGAAACAGATAGCACTGAATAGCACAATAGACAATTTCCCTCAGTTTCTCATGACTTGGAAACAAGGTTAAAATCTATCTGTGCCAAACCGTAAATGGAGTTTGGTGTCAATCTAACAGAGCTGAGCTGCTACAACCACCACGCAGATTCTCAGGACTGGAATACTATGCAAGTTAAGACTAAGGTGCTACAGGGCTACATGTGCTTAGGGGGCTGTGATGTGTGAACTGCCTATCTAGCTCCAACCAATGTTATCAGTCTCATGAGTTCACAAGCAGTAAAAAACTCACAAAAAACAAAACAAAAACCCCAAAACAAACCAATCAACCAACCAGACAGAAGGCCCAATTTTCAAAACCCTGGAGAAGTCCAAGGGCCAGTTGATTTCAGTGGGATTGGTGCATGCTCAGCAACTCTCTCACAAAGCACACTTCTCTTACAGAAGTGGAAAGGTGATATTCTCAGGCAGAAAGGTTTTACAGAAACAAAGACAAACATACACACAAGGCTTTTAAAAATAGGCTTGTCTATCTAAAGTTAGGTTTTGAAGTCCATAGTAAGAAACAAAAATAAACAACTTGATCTTTTGAAACTGCTAAGCCCCCAGAAACTACCACTGGCTTAAATTCAGCCCTCTTATTTAGATACTTAATTGTGGATTTAGCAGCCTAATTTTAGGCATCCAGGTTTGAAAATCTTATTTAACATTTAAAAGTGCAAAACTGTGTTACCTTCTTTTCTGACAAGTCATGATCCAGCTCATCTTCAGAATCCTCTTCACTCTGCTGCTCCTGCATGTCCTTCATTTTAATCAGCAATTCTGCTTTTGGTACGGACGTGCTGTAGTAGGTGGAATTAGTTGTCAAGGAGATGGCAGAGGGCATGCCCTGCTCCTCTTTCCTGGTAAAAAGTCATAACTTTAATTAACTGCCTGACATCCTGAGCACTGAAAAGAAAGAACAGTCTTTCAAACCCACCATTTTGCCAAGTAAATGGACTGTTTAACGGGACAATGATAACTATGGAAACAATGCAGGGTCAAATGTGAAAGGAAAAATTGCCACACTGGAAGTCACAATAATTACTTATCAATCTAGGCTTTTAAAGGAAACTAGTAGCACTTCCATCTGGAAGCATTTATTATCAGTCTGTCTTTTAATTGCACTCTGTATAACTGTTTAAATCATCATTTACTGTTGTTCTTCACAGGCATTGGCATGAAGGCAGAGTTTTGGTCTACACCTGTGCTCTCACTGGTTAGTGAGTCAATCTTCTGGTGAAAATGCAACAGATCACACTTCATTTTCTCCATTTTGAACCTTAAAGATCCAATTACTTTAAGCAATACTCTCTTGACTAGTAGAAAAGTGGTCATTCTGGGGATTTTAAGAAATTATAATTACCCGGGAAGCAGAGTAATAAAAACAGAAATATATTTGTAATGATCAGCAATACCAAAAATACAACAGCTGATGAAGCAATACTGAATTTAGGACACTGTTTAAAATTTATAACTGGTCAAGACAGTGCTTTAAGAAACTTAAATTTAAAATCATTTTCTTCTCTATTTTCTGTCTGAACTCAACTAGCCCTTGAATGGAGGTAGAATATTGTATTAGCTCAGTGGTGCTCAACCTGCAGGCTACTTGTGGCCCAGTCAGGACACAAATGTGGCCCATGTGACATCCTCAGGGCCATACTGGTAGATGTGTGTGTGTGCTGTGTAGATGCACAACTCACAGAGAGCTGCATATGCAGCCCATGACAGTAAATAGATTGAGAACCACAGGATAAGATAACCCTCTATTTAATCCAGTATGGCAATGCCTGTGTTCCTAAGCATGCATGATTTTTGAGTGCTCTGGCAATCCCCCGATGCCCTAGGTCCAGAGACCAGGTATAACAAACAGAGTGACAATGCAAGTTTCTGTAGAACTCAACACTGAGGCTTCAAGCTGAGCAATCGCTCACAAGGATGACAATAAATATCAACTGCGATGAACAATTTTGTGATGTCAGCACCTGTCGACCACAAAACAAAACGACTTCGTAGAGAAGCCTTCACTATTAATGTGAGAGAAACCTAAACAAAATTTGTCTCTCACAGGCTGAAATTTGATGCAACAGCCTTCAAGTTCCACTTTAATAAACAATATAAAGACCTCAATGCCATTATCTGTGAGAAAAGCTGGAAACTGTTTTTAAAAGTTCCCATAGTGCAGGGATGGGGAACCTTTTTTGGGGTAGGGGCTGCTGACCCACAGAAAAATCAATCGGGAGCTGCACACAAGTGTAACAAACAAACAAACAAAAATCCTCACCTCACTGATGTGGCCC